>NC_132935.1:51382058-51384558 GCF_034638445.1 Ciconia boyciana | reverse complement strand
AGTGACAGGATTTATAGGGGTGCGAGGTTCCATTGGGTTTGTCATTGTCGTGTCCACAATTAAGTAGCTTCCTCGTTATGTATTTATTTTACAGAGACTTTGTAAAGAATACAAAATCAGTTTTGATATCCATCCAAAGTCTTGATTGTAAGACTGGTCATACTATTCATAAACCCTCAGGCTTCTCCCTTGGAATTTCAAGGAATTAATTTTTCACTAAACACCTGCTAAAAGGCTATGCTGTTGCACTTGGGCATACAATTTAATCTTTTTGTGCTGTCTCCCAGCACTTTCATTGCTGTCTATGGATTTCACATGCAGGGAAAATCTGAGCCCAGCACTAAAGAGATGAGGACAAAAAGTAGTACCCATACAGTCAGATTAAAAAAAAGAGAAGTATTTTAAATATGCCCTCTTTCATACAAGACTCAGAGTTTCTCCATGTTTCTGACAGGTAGACAGATAGGACTGTTCATTAAAAAAAAATTGCAGCACATGTGTGAGCTGGGATATAGCAGTTTTTAGCAGTGAAAACAGACGAATCACTATGTGCAAGTGTATATTACACGCTGAACGACACTGCTGTATATAGCATTAACTTGTACTGCTTTACTCACCTCATACAACAGAATCCAAATTAGGTCCCATTATTACATTGAAGGCTCACACTCAATAGCAGTTAAGCTTCTTTGAATGGATTCCCTATTGTATAAAAAGTATGCCAGTCTTTGACTGCCAAAATCAATTAGTCACATTCATTATGCCTCTATTTATTAATGCTGTACACTTTATAATGCATTTGCTGCTGAACAAAGAAAGTTATAAAATATCAAATATGTGTTATGATTGTAATTATAGCAAAAGAAGTAATGATCTCTTTTAGTCGCTAACTGGTTACAAAGCTCCTGTAAAGACTACATTAGTGGTGACAGATTTATGATCTTTTCCAAGACGTAATCCTTTCTAGCGCACATTTTTCAACAGAAGAACTGTGTGATTGGTTACAGGTTATTGGCTTCAATAGTTATATTCAGCAGAGATTATTGTGCTTCTGCCTCCCATAATCCAAACACACAATGTAATCTTAACAGATGCAATTTTAATCTGTATTGCACTATTATAATAAAATGGGGCACCATAAGGCTTTTTACCAATATAGGGTTTGGTGTTAATTCAGTGATGTTGAGAATGACCGACTAGTATTAAAATCCAGCAAATAATTAAACCTAATGTGAAAATGAAGGAAGAACAACATTGGCATTCTTGCAACGGTGGGTTTTGATGGCATTTACTATCAAGCTGTTACACCTTAACTTACAAAAAATTAATTCTAGTCATCAATATCATACAGCTAACAATTTTTCTGAATACTGCACAGTAGCGATTGGAACCTACATTATGTTTTACCTTCCCCTCATAGATGCTGCTGCATCCTACAGTTTAAAAAGAAGGAAGATTTTTAAAAAATATATTATTAATAAGAAGCAGCAAAAAGATGCTGACATATACGGAAAAATGAAAGGCCAGGTAAAAAACTTATGAAGGCTCCATATTTCTACCATAAACAGAGCATGTACAGAATGCACTACGTTTCCTAACCTTGGCTTCCACAGTATAGCTAGTGGCGGTACCCCAGTACTCCCGTCTTTTCCAAAAATGTGTCCAACTCCCTCTGCTTATTTCCACTGCTGACTTTGGCAGAACGCTCCATGTTCCATCCACCCTTTTTTATGAAAAAATATTCTCTCTTAAACTGTTTGTCTGCTGTAGTCCAGTCACAGCCTCAGTCATGAACTCTTTGTTTTCAAATTAGTTGCTACTTCAAAAAGCCGACTGGCATCAAACCGATTTCCTTTTAGGAATATAATCCATCTCTCTTAAATCCCCACTCAGACTTTTTTCCATAAGCTAAATAGGTCTCATTTTTCTGTCTTCACATTGTATTTTTTAAGAATGAAAAAATATCTTTTTACCAAATGTTCCTTTGAAACTTTTTTTATTTTCTCGTTCAGTTTTTTTCTCTACTATGCTTTACCCCACTTTGTATGCTCGCAGGAGATGTTTCGGAATATGGTGACAAGCCCTCTTTTTTACCAGCTGGACCCTGGCAGCGTGACTCTCTCTGCTCAATGAATGCTGCCACATGAGGTTCTCCTACTTTGGGCCTTGATCTTGCAAGTTGTTACACATGCTGCTAAACCCCTGTGCCCGCGTGTGTAGTTTTAGAAACAGAAGTTTTCAGCAGCTTCAAGGCACAGGGTCTCGGGCCAAGGTATTTTATGTTTCTGCTGCACTAAGGACCTATCTGAGAACCCAGTGGGGCCAGCCATACAAAGTGATGGAAAAGAACCAAGGCCCTGTGAAACACTGCTGTGCTGCGCTACTTGCTGGGTGTGTTTGTTACGGTAGGTAACTGGGGCAAAAAGGGGTTAATGATACAGACCGGGACATTACCGATTTCTTTTTTTTCCCCTAGGATTAACTGCTGGAAAAATGGAGA
>NC_132935.1:51244558-51377058 GCF_034638445.1 Ciconia boyciana | reverse complement strand
ATTTTTCTTATCATTTATTTTGGAATAAACGTGTGCTGCACCTCTACTTCATGTACGGCTCTTGCACACTTCCAGTGTTTCCAGTGGCTTTGGAAAGAGAAGAGTGGCATGCTCACACTGTTTGCTGGCTCCATTTCTTCTTTCCATCCCCCACCTTGTCGTCTTCTTTCATGTCAATCATTTTGAACCATTTTTTCACATTTCTCACTAATCTTGAATACCAGCCTCTCCCACCCACCCCATGGATGTGCTTTAGAAGCCTGCAGTTCGCTGCTGCTCAAGTATGTGAAGAAGTCTTCAAGATAACCACATCAACTGAAATAGCTAACGTAGCAAGCCAAGCTAATTAAAACACAGTGAATTAGAACATAGCTACACAAGTAAAAGAAACTCAGAAAAAAACACAGAACTGCCCACTAATACAGCTAAAAGAGCACCAGAGTCTTGCTACTTAATTGCACAGGCTACTGGCAGGCAGGTTTTAGCTACAACAGATGACTCCCCTTTAGCATCCAAGTCCTATGCAGACTATTCTAAATCAGAATTTATTCATTATGATGAGCTACTAAGAATTACTTCAGAATCTACAGTTAGTGTTAAACAATATTTGTTTAAAAAAGATTTGAGGGAAATCTTGTTAAAAATTCTGAATGGTATTGGAATTTTGAGCGTACGAGCTTGCCATTCTAAACCATTTGATTAAATTTAACCATAGGAAACTCTTCCAAGACCTAATGAAGCAGCAATTACATCTGAAGAGGGAGCCAAGCCAAGAATTCTACCATTCCAATAGCTCTCCTTTGAACATCATGCTACAATATCTAATCTGCTCAGTTTTGAGTTTACACATACAATAAATCTCTGAGCTTTTGGATTTGTATAAAATAAACCATATAGATGAACATGGTACTTACGTTTGTTTTTTTATAAGGAGCCTATTGTTTTAAAAATTGAGATAGTTTTAAGATTTTTAATATTCCAAAAAAAGCCCTGTGCATGAAAGAGAATCCAGATGAATTTTAAAATTATGCAAGTGTTTTCTGGGTTTGGCTGAAAAGCAGATGCTGCCTCCATGCTCACTCCCCGTCTTTCACAGTACTTTAATATGAATTTTGACAAATAGATACAAAACTGGGGAAACAAAAGTGAAATAAGGATAGAGTGAACGTTAATATTTAAAACAAATGCTGGGCCTAATTCTGATTTCACTTGCTTTGTCACACTTCATCAAGCGTTTGCTCACACTTCATCATAATCACCTACTTGGTAACTCGCTGAAGACAGCGTAGCTGTGTGGTGTAGGCGGGATACGAATCAATCCCACCACTTTCCCTTTTGATTAAAAGGAGGAACTGTTAAAACTGGATAATGATTTCATTTGTCATGCCCTCAGCAAATGCAGATTGTTTGGTCTTTTCAGTAACATTATTACATTGCACAAAGATGACCCTTTTTGTGATTTAAGATGTAGCTAGAGCAATCCAAGTACAGCCAAATCGATGGAGGCAATCTTGCTCAATTTCCAGGTTTCCAACATTTCTTTATTACATGTAATACAACATTTTAGCATAATAACTCAGAGGTCTTGAGATACAGAAGACGGAGAAATAATGTTGAAAAGCAATTCTTCACATTTGGTTTTCACCACATCAAGTGCAAACGGTGAACTTGAACATGAAAATACAATTTGCTCCTTCTAAAGTCTACTTCCTTATCTCTTGCAAAGAACACACATTCATTTCCAGTGCCTCAAGGTAAAGACTAAGGCATCTATCACAAGAACAGTGAGTATCTGAAGGATTTGGAAGCAATCTTTTCATAATGGAAGCAGGAAGGAAAGCAGGGTTACTCAAAATTCATAGAGATTATTAAGTTTACATCCACACAGCAGATATGGTACCATATTATTTCCCGTTCAACAGTGTTCTCACCTGCTGAGAATCTCTCTTTGGTTCAAGACAGCCCTTCATTACGAGGCATTAGCACTCTACTGCACAAACCAAAGTTATGCCCCATCAGTGAACTGGGCAAGCCCATAATACCCACACTCAGCTCATGAGGACTGTGTTTACCTATCTTTCGAGCCCTTCATTTTTGTGATTTAATAGGCAAGCAATTTCTTACTTCAGCAGATCTGTTCTATATTATCGAGTCAGGTATTTCTGGACAAATGTGTGGGTGTTTAAAAGACTCACAAGGCTCCCCAAAGCTCTGCTGTATCAGTGGAGTATGCACTGACAGCAGGGACTCTTTATGACAAGAAAAGCTGATCAGCCGCAAGCTTTCCTATTGATGAAACCAACCCTTCACCCGGTCTAAACTAAGCCTGGGGGTTTTGTGTTTTTCTTCTTGGCCTTCTTTGAGGCCTGCAGAAAGTTATGAAATAGATTTTTCTAGTCGTCCCAGGAGCAAGGCCAGGTTCACATCTTGACCTCAGAAACAAAGCAGTCCGTGAAAGCCAGTCTTCTCTGCCTAACATAAAGCAAACTACAACATGCAACATAAGGCAATATTAAGAGTGAGGAATGACAAGCAATGTATCAATATTGGGGAGGAGAAATAATAAAACCTGGCCATATTAAAAATTCCAGTAACAACAGCACTGAACAATGCAATTTTGGCTCTGCTACAGTCTTCATTACCAAGGGTGGAAGCAAAGAGTACTTAGTTGGAAGGAAGATTTCAATCACAAGTCAACAAAAAAGAAATTCTTTATTGTAGGGCATTATTTATTTTTAGATATTTCAGTCATCTTTCTTACTCTGAAACCACTGTAGCATATATCTGGGTACTGTAATGTACAGCCACATATAGACTCTCACAACAAGACATACTAATGAAAATACAAAAGAACCCTTACAAGACTGAATGTCCTCTCAGCAACATTGATGTAGATCAGCTCAGTCAACTGGGAGACATTGATGTGAAACTTGAGTGAGGAAAGAATTGGGCTCTGATTCTTTGAACAAGCTGCCCAAATATATTTTAGAAATGTGAAGGCTGTTAAACTGTGGGTTCAGGAGCTTGGAAGACAACAGAGGTGTAAAAATGATAAACCCTGTTTTTCATGGTGAAATGGCATTAAGGAACCAAAATATGGTCCCAGGATACATAAATACTGAAAAGGAACTTGCTGCCAAAAGCATCAACGGTTTAACACAAGTAAGAAACCAGATTCTTATCAAAGACCACAGGATTGGAATGGCTAGTTCCCATTAGCATGAGTGACAGTGGCGTTTGTGCAAATCCATGTATGCTGATGGAATATGGACCCTGAAATCTCCATGACCTTGACGTGCAATATTTATGTCTACACCTTTAGCGTCTTGCACATAATGAGATGCTATCTTTTAGCTTTATGCACTTCACCAGGCATTCAATTAGAAAAAGCAAATTTGGGGGGGGTAGGGGGGTGGGGGGGGCAGAGAATGCTAAGCTATTTAGACAGAAGGTAGTGAATCAAAAATTGCAAAACTTCAGCTTTCAAAAATAGCCTAAGTGACCTCTTACAATACTCTGACCACTCCATCACAAGCAGGAGGCAACCCCTGTGAAGAGCGAATTCTGGCAAAGTTCTCTCTTCACAGATGATGCACAGCTTAAGCTATAATGAGTTTTTGGGTTACAAATGCTGAACGCATTAATATTCCTTGATGATAATTATCACAGTATAAGCACCTTTCCCAATGTGAGTAGCATAAAGCAACTGAAGCAGCATTTTTACTACATTTGAAACAAGCTGGAAAATGGGATTTTCTACTCTCATAACCTGAGGTCAACATACATCAAGCTATGCATATTAAATACGTCTACCCTATATAACTATATAGACCCTTCCATATATTCACACACATGCATGCAATTAACACCCTAATTTTTTGAATACTTAAACAAATACGCCATATGTATGAGCAAGATTTCCCAAGCAAAATAAATCCAACATTTTAAATAGGACCCAAATAATTTGTAAACAGGCTACACTGCTATTTCTTTGAAAGTGAGCTATTTTTCTACAATATTAAAAAAGAAAAAAAAGCAGGTATTAGCTGCTGATACAAATTGAAAATTTTTAAAAAATATATATTAACCGAAAGTGAAAATAAAATTTGCAGAAAAACACTGCCTTCTACCTTCAGGTGTTAAACTAACCACTTCATGCAACACTAAGTGTGGCTTACAGCCACCACAGATAGCCCTTCTTTTTTTAAGAACATTTGAAAATATAGTTCTTCAGCGGGCCCAAATTCTTGCACACAGCTCACAGATTAAGTAATGAGTAGGAGGACTGGAGATATCCCCAGGAAACAGAGGAGCGGGAGCCTCAAGCCAGGCAGCTGAGCACCTGCAAAGCTGGTCCTTACCTGTCGCTGCAGCCAGGAGAGTGCAGAACCGCTGTGCTGCCTCTGCATGGGGCAGGAATACATTCGTCCAGGCAGCAGCAGCAACCTTCTGATTTAATAGCCAGACAGGCTCACCCAACCTTTGTAGCCTACTCTTAAACATGAACAGGGGGAAAAAGGGTGCACGCCAGGCATAGCACCTAAAATCTGCGAGTTATCTCAAGAAATGGGTGAATACCCATCGCATCACATATGGAACCCAAATTCTTCCGAAGATAACAGGAGATACACCTCCTTAAACAGTATAAATGGGCTTGGCTGTATTTTAAGTGCAAGACATTTAATTATTATACAAGTACTTACTGAGGATTAATTAGCATACAACAAGGATCTGAAACATGCAGACGTTTGTCAAAGACGACAGGGTTTCTAATGATTTATTATTGTTTGATTAACAACATCATGCAGCAACTATGTTATTAAATATCTATTTTGCATACTACAGAACCTAAAAGCGTTACCTAGTGATGTACTATCTTAGTCTCAGAAGAGGGTAACAACTTGATCTTTGCTTTTCTTTCACCCCCAACTCAGAAAATGTTCATTGTTACAAACGATGTACTGGTAAGGAGCCTTTAAAATATCACACTGTGAGTTGCAGGCTTTTTACTAAATGCTATAATACTGTTTTAATATTCTGTGCAAATAAACTCAGTGCAGCTTTATTCTAACAAAATGGGAGTCAGTTTGAACCCTTAATCCGAAAAATGGGAATCAATTCTGGTGTTCTGTGGGTGTGAAATCTGCTGAATGTATTTATGCCATGTTGTCCTGCACTTCCTTTAGGAAATATGCCATGCTACAACCGTTTCAAGAACTAAAGCATAATTTTTACTTATGTGCTGCAAAATGTCTCAAAATCCCGTTTGAATATATGGCAAGGTTTTGAGGGAACCTTTGCTAAATATTTAACAGCACTATTGGCTTATTAAATACTGTAATGTGAAAGCCATGAAAGGATGATATAAAGCACATGCCATTTTTTTTCACTTAATATTGGTGCTCACTTTGAACATTGTACAAGCCTATTCATCAGAAGAACTGATGCATTCTAAGAAGTATTCCTTCTTATCAGATAAATGTAGCAATGGCATCTTGCTATTATAAAAATGATTAAACCCCTCCTTGGTTAATTGTGTAAGATCTGTTCCTCTGCAGTTAGAATCCCCTCTCCATCCTCCCTGCTAAAACATCTGAAAAGATCATGTCTGAAAATTAAAAGTGATGTAGTGAAATCAGGCTGGCACAAGATATATTGCTTATACGAAAAGTAAACCTAGGGGAAAAAAGAGTCAGTTACGGAACATGCAGCTTTGGTTTATCATACACAGAAACTGCATGGCTGACCATTTTACAGGTAGGAAACAATACGTTCCTCTGCACATCACAATGCATTTGACAACTACATAATACAGTGACAGTCACGTTAAAAATACAGAGGTAAGACTGAAAATATTCTATAAAAACAAACACTTCCATTAAAACAAAATCAAAGTAACTTGGTTCACGACAACAGATGTGTTTCAGTAGGAATCACTGAAAACAAATTTAAATCCACAATGAAATATATTAATATAAACTAACAAAAAAATCTCTTGGCATGGAATTGCCTGCAGAGTGTGCATTTATTCTGTAAACACTATAACAATGATTATCTGTCCTTCCAGCTCTCAGTGGAGACTCCTGCTTTTGAAAATGTCTTGTGGTGACTTACTAAATTCAGGCTATTTCAATTAGTATTACTGCACATTAAAAATTAATTGTATTAAAGAGTGGATTAAGGTTTAAATTTCAGTTCTACAGTGTGTGTGCTAGAAATGACAGCTAAAAATCAATGCTCCGTGGCCCATAGTCGGAAGTTTGTACGACCGAATAGTGTGGAACTGGCGTCAGTTCTAAAAGAATTGATAGTTCAATTCAAGGTGTGTCAGCTCTAATTCCTGATTTAAATGGGAATGCTACACAGCCACAGTATTAAGTTAAAGAAGAAACTGAAAAAAACTGCCTTCCAATGAAAAAAATATGTCATCTTCATAAAGATGGAAAAAATCCAAATTACAGCTCAAAATTCACATGTTTGGTATCACTGAGGGAAAAAAGATGTTTTAATGGGATGATGACTTCATTACGGAAGATATATTTTTTTTTCCGCATTTAGAACATGTTGTTAAAATACCACCCGGAATTGCAATTTAGGCCCCAATCTTACAAACACTTGAGAACATATATAGCTCTATTCCTGTATAAAAGGAAGCTTGTGGCATCTATTCATGTGAATAAAATCATATGCGTACTTATATGTTTTCAGGATCAGACCTTTTAATTACAATGTCATTCATTACAATTTCATTCAGTGCCACGCAAGCCCATTTAAAACTTTTACTGTGTGCGACAGACAGATGCAGGTACACGAGTGAGCCTGAGAACCCTGTGACACTCCCGCTTTGGGACACTTCTCTTCGTGCAAACAGTCCTGGCAAGGACAGCACCAAAGAATGAGGCCACTAGAGCCACAAGCTGAAACACTTGGGAGCCCTGGTACTGTGCAAGTCATGCAATGGAGCTGTAGTTTCTACTTCCACCCCTTAGCAGAGCACCAGTGGGGATGCTGAATCCCCAAGCTGCAGTGGGAGGGGTGACAGGAACGTTGCTATCAAACGTATCAAAAGTGTAAGTGATCGGGCATCAGGCTACAGCGATGAGGGTATATGGGAATGGGCAACGGTTCCTGGTACCTCCAGTAAGTATGTTAGCCATGGTCTCCTGAGCTGCCCTGTTGTTGTAGAACACAGGACAATTTCTTGGCCTGCACATATAAGAAATCAATGATTATCTTCCACTTCATTGTCTGACAAATCAGTTAAAATTTGCCTTCATGACTGAAGCCTGCTTTTGTACTGAAGAGTGCAGATTTCTGCCTTAGCTGTACTACTAACTGTACTACTACTGACTGAAGTAGTACAACTAAGGCAGAAATCTGCACTCTTACCTTGCTGAAGCTTCTATTTAGACATTGTCACTGTAAGTTGGAACGATTTTTGAAAATAAAATGTCTTTATTAAAATATTTGTATCTTTACAACAATAATAATTCTTATTACTTGGGTGAAACTGAATTTTGCAGAAGGTTCCTTGAGATCATGGCACTGGATGATAAACTGACACCACTGCTATAATTCTTCCTCTGAATGTGAACATAGTGCCAAAAGGAAAGGAAACAGCTCAAGCAAAATCATTTTTGCACTCTTCTGTATTGTAAAATGTATGGGGAATAGCAAGAAGGGAAAAAGCATGTTCCACTTGTTATAAATCTAGTATTGTTCCTGTCTGAAAATGGTTAGCAAGAAATGCCTGTCACTTCTATCAACAACAAACCAATTTTTTTAAGAGCAAATGATGAAGAACACCGCAAGTCTAGTGAACAGACCAAGCTGGCATCACTAAAGTATTGCAAAGCCACCCAGGATACCAGAGTCTGGAATTGAACAGTCATTGGTGTGTACCTAAGAGACAAGTTGATGTCCAAAATGTTTTTAAAGATCCCCTGTGCTGCACGGATGTCCAACAGCAAGTTTGGCATCAAGAGAGTAAAGAAGATGGGTTGTAATAACAACAATAAAAAAATAATCTGGTGCAAATGGACCCCAAGGTGTAGTAGTCATCCCCATGCAACAATCACCCTTCACAGCAATTTACTGATGTTGCTTCATTACAATACAGCATACAAAGGGGGCAATATTAAGGCATACTATTTAAAGCTACAAGATCTGTGGTGCCAGCTATAGCTGGTACTGAATCAGGACTATAGACTACAAAGACGGTAATTTCAGCAGAGAATACTGAAAAATGAAAATTCTCCTGAAGGTGCACAAGTGTGTCATTTTTACAAGACTTAGCTGAACGCCACAATAAGCGATTGAAGCTAAAGACTGCCAATACGTTTTATAGTGTGAACCCATGAATTCGTTACAAAAGCACAGCAACAATTCGTTGCAAATTAACGATAGCCAAGGAAGACAGAGAAATGCAACTGGTTTAGGCAAGGGAGAAAAGAAATGTTGTCATATGATAGCAAAATACAGAGAAATTGAGAAAGAGATCTGTGCACGGTACAGGACCTGCAGAGTAGATGGACCTTGAAGCAACTTTCAGAATTGCAGTGACAAAGGACAATTCTGAAGAGGAATAAGGCAATGTTATTGACTCATGGAAGCCATCACAATTTCTGTTAACTCTCTTTCTGTTAACTGGTTCTGACTGGGGAAGAAATGAAGGACAATTTTTGTTGTGTGGAGAAGGTGATGTCAAGAATAGAAATCAGCTGGACCGCATCTGTGAGAAGCGATGACATGGTAAAAGAGGAGGAACAATTTTTTTTAAATTGGCCTCTGAAATGGATAGGAAACATGAACCAAATTTAGGAGCATTAAGGCAAGCAGAAGAATTCCCCAGTAGCCAAGAGATAATAAAAACCACAAATAATTTAATAGCTTGCTATTTACAGCATTACAATACTTTCCCTTCTTAATGTACATTAACTAATTTGTCTTGAAAAATCTCTATAGGTAAGTACTGTCTCCATTTCACATTTCAATGACTTGTTCTAGTCTAGTGAAGAAGTCATTGGGAATGCTGGAACTACCACAAATTTCTACCCATTCACACTCCCGTTTTGACGTTCTGAAACAGAAGTTGCCTTTGTAGCCTGTCAAGCAAAGACTTGGAAAGCCAGACTTGGAAAAAATGAGTTCCCCCTCCAAACAAGAAAGAACAACACCATAAAGCAAAAGGAGAGAGAGAGAGACTGTGTCATGCCATGAAAGAGTTAACTGTATTTTGTGGGAGACAATGGCGTAGGAGAATTTGGAGTCGCAGAGCCTTCCAAATCTGCTTTTTAAGGAGATGAATGGGAAGGATACATTTAAGAAAAAGGGTAGCTAGAGTGTGTTGAGAGTGCTTCTCTTGTCAGAGAAGAGAACTTCTTCTACAGAAGCTTTAGGTTGAAGGAGACAAAGAAAATCACCAGCCCACAAAAAGGCTGGCCTGGAGGACCCATTGCAAGGGTTGAAAGAGATGCACATGCAGCACAAAAGCGGCAGTTGATGTAAAATACAATAACCTAGGTGACATATCATAGAAATTAGAGTCCTATTTTCTGTCACCTAATTTATTCCCATGCACCACCATGAAGGATTTGTCCTGGTGGTACAATTCCGGTCTGTACTGCCAGGTACACTCCATCACCGGTGCAAATGCAGCAGAAGGTAAAAGCAGAGAACTTTTCCATTATTAAGAAGTATCCCTGAGATTAAGTTTTCTAGGCTAGCTCTCTGCCCACGCCTATTTATTTCATTTTTCACTTATTTAATTTTATTTTCATTTTGTTTTCATTTTAGCTTTCCTTTTTTAAGCTCAGCTATATTTTAATCAAAAAGGTTCAAAATACCATCCCTGTTAAGTCTGACTTGAAGAATAACAGCACACAAGGAGCAATGTGGGTTAAGAGTTCAAATTTGGCAGGGAAATGTCACTCAACTGAAGAGAAGAGTATTTAACTGTTCTGGTGAAAATTGGTTTTGATTTGATCATGTTATGACAGTTTGCAAATCCCACTTTGCACTAAGTGATATTTGGGTTAGGCTTTTTAACCAAACTTTGAAGCAAATGGAAGGCTGCCTTGCCTCTCAATGACTAACTGAACAAGGTAGTAAACATCAACACCTCCCAGGTTGTTCAATGAATTACACAGTGCTCTGCAGGAGTCTCATCTGGGGGGCTTGGAGGGGATTTTTTTGCACAGTTATCTAATGTCTTGGCACCTGCATAGGTGTGCAATGAAAAGCAGTGAAGCCAGAAGCACAGTGGGTTCATTGTGAAGGTTGCCTGCAAGAGGGTTGGGAGAAAGGGTGCCTAGCCAAACAGCTGGATATTAAGAATATACCGCTGAGGTCCTGAACTACAACATTCTAATAAAGTGCTGTGTGAGAGAAAATTCAAATTGTATGGCTAGGCACTGAAAAAAGAAAACTGAAACAGGATGTTACAGGCATATCCTTAACTCTGGCCACGGTACATGTGTTTTATGATTGCTTTTGATTCTGCAAATATACTATCCCTTTTATCATTCAGTCTAACCCAAACACGAGACTCATACCTTTCAGTATAAACACAGTGAATGAGGCAGTGTTTTGAAATAAGCTTTGTCCAATACACTATGAATAGCATATTCTGTAAAGTCTCTTGGATAAGTACCACATATATCGGATTATATTCATGTAATAAAAATAATGTGTTATGGGGCTTTGCACCTTTGAGCAGGTCTCCTTCACTCTGCCCACTGCTTCATTTCCTCTGGGGCTTCTCCTAATGCCCTGAATTGCACAACGTATTCAAACAGGAGCTTAGTTAAGAAAAACAAATCTGCCAAAAGGAATGTTTCTTCTTCCTTTCTCCCTATACATTGAATTTACCTCTATAATTACGTTACTTTAAGGCCACATGACAGAATTACTCAGTTCTGCCCCATTGATATGTTGGTCCCATGGCTTTACTTGCATGTTTCACTAAGAGGGTGTATAGTTATTTTTCACAGGCAAGAATCCTGAGATTGCACTTTAAGGGCTTGACATTTTTGTGCACAGAAAATTTTCATTTGGTAATATTTACATTTCTTATTTAGCAATTAGATTTTTTTTTATTTCACAAACATTTATACCTGGTTTGCTGGTCGCTAAAGCAGCTGTCTTACAAGCTGAAGGACATGATAGATAGGCCGTTCAGCTTGTACACACATGCGTACGCCCGTGTACATAAGAAGAGAGTGCATTCAATCATAAAACAACTTGTATTTTAAGTAGGTATTACTGTTTCACTTTACTATTGATTTTCCACTGGCTCCACTTGAAGAAAGTAACTCTACATGTGAAAAAGGGTGTGCAGGAGTCTCTTCTGACCGTAACATGGTCTATGAGGCATGCAAAATTAAGGATTTTTACCTAAATATAATTCTAAGCTCCCATAAAGGCAGAATTAAAAGTACTGCTTACTGAAAGCATGGTGGTAGCTCGACCACTATGCTGAGGAGACAGAAGGAGTTACTTTCCTCAGTAAGGATCATTGAGTGTGTCACTGGTTAATTCCTGTTCTATGCTCCTCATTAGCATTACTCTCAAGTTTCTGGTTATCATATCCGAAATATTAAGACATAATAAGTACGAAGGTGCAGATAATTGGATATTAACCAGAACATACTTGACTGGGCAGGAGGTAGGGCCTTGCTTAAACTAATCCTGAAATGTATTAATCACCAATTAATGAATGGGTTTCAAATTCATTTTCTATTATAGAACACCTCTGAGTATCTGAGCTTTTTCTAATAAAATGAGTTGGAATAACAGGATAGGCATAAGAAACACTCCAATTTGAGGCTGGTTTGAATTAATTCCCTATAGCTTGTTGTTAAGTTCATTGAAAACAATAATCCTGGTATGAGTGACTTTCTTTATAAGGTTGAGAAAATAACCATATATTATAGCACTTATAGGCTCTATTTGCAGGTGCAAATGGTCATACAGAGGCTAAACTCAGAACAGGGCTAGTTCACTGGAGAACTGCTATAGCACTATCTGTATTTCTTAAGAGCAAATATAGTTCTATAAGATCAGCAGCATAAGACCTGCATCAACTCCAGATGGATGTTGCCAATGAATGATTTTCAGCGTGAAGACAGGTATACATGTATGTCAACTTCTGTAAAAAGAAAATTCAAACACCTCCTCTCTCCACCCTGGGCCCAAAATGTGGTCCACACCAGTCTACTCTGGCGACCTGGGCTTTTGGAGGGTGGAAGAAGAATGGTGGGAGGGCAAATACTCAGAGATTATGAAAGCTGGTTAAGAAGCCCGGTGGGGGTGGGGGGGGAGAGTGAGGGAGGGTGGTGTTAAGCTTAGAAGCCCCAGCTTTGGACAGCTTTGCTGATTTTGCATTAAGCATGCACCCTTAACCAGCATTACTAACTAGCTTGACATGGTTGTTCTTTTCTCAACTAAGAGGCTAACCAGCTGCACACAGTTAATCTCTAAATAATGGATGCTTCTGTTAACTGGGCATATTTAAAATCCAAATAGAAATGCAAAAAACGGAAACAAAGTCTCCAGTTCCCCCCCCCCGCCTTTTTTTTTTAAATATAATATTCTTACATGTCCGGGATAATTTTTAAATGGATACTTTAGCATTTTTATTATTTGAAATGGGTGCCTATTACTGCACCAGAAAAAAACCACCAGAGATCGTTACTGTTACTAATGAAGAAAATTATAACAGACATGGTTGAAGTACTATTATTCCCCTTTCTCTCTTCTTGCTGTCCTCAGTGTTATTTACATTGATGTGAGTTGCAAGTAAACCAATATTATCCATCTCTGTGTTTTTTCCTTAATTTGTTGACTTTAATTTTAGTAAGTCTTAAATAAGCGCTTACTGAAGATGAAGTAAGATATGCAAGCAAGTAGTCCTTTTATCAACAATTTTGCCACAGAAATACACAAACATTTCAATGGCTCTTCATTAGCAAACAAATCAACAAGTGATATTTTAATGCATGACTTTATTCCATCTCTGTAGGGACCGTAGTTGAGAGTGTGATGTACAGTACAGAGAAAGGAATCATCAGCCACAATGTCCCAGGGCTCTATCCATTGAGGACTTCTCAGCCTCTGCTTAAAGAGTGCATTTAATTGACTGATAGACAGTAGCTTCTTTGTTCACAGAAGACAGCGAAGTAATGGCAGCTTGAAAATCGTACCATCTACAGGATCTCCTGAGACTAGTAACAGGGGGATATGTGTCAGGAATAAATAAATAATCTAATTATTAAGCCACTTCCTGTCAAGTTAACTCCAATTTGTTGGCTTTTGAAGGCAACAAAACGAGGCATTTTTCCTCATTATGCTTCTCTTTTTATACCACTGGTAATCACAGGCGGATTAAAGGGTGCCTGATTGGTTTTTTTGTCAAGGAACTGAGAAGCAGCCAACAGTACAGAAAAACAGAGTTGGGGTTAGAAGAAATTTCATGCTTGTCTCCTTTCCAGCTCCCTAACAGCCCACACTGCTGCCCCATACAGTGCTGCCAGCTGTACAGCAAATGTGTACCCCTCCAACGGCGGCCTACCAGGCCACAGGCTCCATCCTGAGAGCTGTGAGATACCTTGCAATCTTGGCAGGTAGCTACTGCTGTCATAGGCATAATTCTAAAGGTGACCTACGAAACCCCGTCAGCTCACCAAATGCAACAATATGAGCAGCTGAAGTTCGACACCCACTCTCCATATTGGCTTCTTTTGTTTCGCTTCCTGCGCTTACATCGCAGGGAGAAACCTCGGGACATACTCCCTCGAAGAATCGGAGGCTTCTCTGCGAAGAACAGGGACGATTTAGAAAAGCGATGGTGAGGCTACCCTCTGTGCCGACAGCTAAACGCAGCCTGAAGGAATGTGCTAAGGCTACTGATCAAGCCTGCGATACAAATGGTCAGCAACAAAGAACAAAAGGCAAGGCTGACACCACGCCATTAATTCAGCCCGTCGTGCTTAAGTATTAACATGCACGGTGTATCACTGCAGCGGCGCGGAGGAGAATCTTACAGCAGGTAGACGGAAAGGAACAACTTTCGTACTGCCTGGCATTACCTTTCGGTAGCGTCCCCTTCATCAAGTGCTATTCATACCACAGGCATTTCTGCAGGGAAAATCCAAAGCTTACGTGCGCTTTGCAGCATTTCTTTACAACATGAACTCCGGCCTGAATTGTGGACATTATTCAAATGCTTCTTTTGGTGGTATTACCATTACTATTATTACTACTACTACTATTATTTAATAACAAGACATTTTAATTCTATTTTATTAGAATGTTTTGAGTCCAAGGTTGTCGTCCCCCCCCCCAAAAAAAGGGGGTGTTCATAGATGTCTGCACACCATGTCCTGACTTAACCATTTGTGATTTTCAAAGCCAGGATTTTCTTTCCTAAAAGCTGCCTGAAAAAGCAAGCAACCGTTCCTGCTTCCAGCCCCTGCGACGAAGCACCAGCTCCACGCAGAGCGGCTCGGTGGGCGACAGCGCGCACCCAGGGCGGGGGTGGCGGGGGGCCTGTCACCCCAATGGGTGACACACAGAACCTGAAGCCCAGTGAACGCTGCCGCTCTAGCATGTTTACAGCTGCCTTTGCCGTTTCCGAATACATCTTGAATTTTTTGTTAAATTGCGCAGATAATTAAAGCCTCTTCATATTTACAGTCTGCTTCATTGGTACCATGAATTCTGTTTTCAGTTACTGTCTGCAAATTCCCTCTCTGCACAATTTCATACTAAGCAATAACACTTCATTTTACATAAGTTTTATCTGATGTCCCCATACAGAGCTGCCAGCTGTACAGCAAATGTGCAGCTCTCAAACTGAGGCCTACTAGGCCACAGGCTCCATCCTGAGATCTGTAAGGCACCTTGCTGTCATTGGCAAGCGTTCCCTGCTATCGCTGCTACCATCGCTCCACACTACACACAACTTAAAATCATCTGATTATTAGAATTTGTGGTCCACACTCCATTTTATCCTTTATTTAATCTATCCCCAGATCACACATTTGTTTAAATGTTTTGGCTGGTTTACAAATCATGCAGCCATCTGCACAGTAGGTGTGACACCATTTTTTAGACAAAAGTTACATTACAAAACAACAAAGATAAAGTCATTTGAAATGCTTTGGTGTTTGTTATTCTGCCTGGTTTGCTTGGACCAACTCTAAGAAATAAATAGAATTATCTGTGTAAATCGATGAACATCTATGAAAAACAACACCCAGCAGAACGCAGAGCTTGCTCCATTACCTACGTTAATACCATGACAGCTGAGGAGAGATGACCTGGCCCACTTCTCATCTCTCCTGTACAGATGGCTATTAAAGAGAAAGTATCCCTTTTGTATGGTCCATGCAGAAACCCTTTATGGGCTTTTCAAATAAGCCAGCATTGCCCACAGGAGAGTTGCTTCCTGTTAGTATTAAACAGCCCAGATTTCGTCTATTTTGTAACCCAGCTCCTCACAAAATAAACCTACGTTTTCTCAGATTTAACTCCAAATGCTGGTTTTCCTGGGTATTTCAATTACATCTCCTCATTTTGCAGACAAGGTGACCAAGTTTCCTCTAACTTTTAGACAACTTCTTGCCAGCTCTGCCTGTAAATAGGAGATTCCCAGGCATCCAAATTATTTTCTGATGCTAAGAGGGTATGATCTGTCTCTTCACTATAAATCAACAATTTCCATTTCTTACTACTCAGGAATCAGTGAAAGACGACTGACAAAAGGAAGTTTCCACCTCCTTCCTCCTCTACTGTGTAGATGCATATCTTGGGATTCTTTTTCTCCAAACCTCAGGTAAGAGGGACTTCACAACGTCAGTTTTACTGTAGAGTGATTAAACTGACGTTCTGAAGATGTATTACTTGAGGTCAACATGGTGCAACAAGTATTAGTTGCCCAGCACAGCCTTCTGTGTAACTGAAAGGAAAATCATGGGTTTTAATGACCTTAGGCATTAGACAAATAACAGAACCCGTGAATGCCACGTGCTATTACAACCAGACTAAAATTTTCTTGGGCTCCAGAAAGCCGATTGAGGTATTTCCTTTGTCTTGACATCAGGGATGATGTCCACACATACCATAATGTATGCTGCACGAATGTGAGGCAAATAAGATGATTTATTTTTATAGGTTTATTATGCATGCAGTTAATACACGCATAATGCAAACATGCATATCCACACAACACACAAGCATATATACATATTATATACTTATATCACTGTCACTGAAAAAATCAAAAATCATGAGTTGCACTAAAATGTGTCTTTATGTCTTCTAATGGTTGCATACCACTTGTTACTGTAAAACACAGCTGTAAAATTTCTTTGCAGAGAAATTAAAATGTTAGATCTCACTGTCTACATACTCTTCTTTTAAAACTACAATTGTTCCAGCATAGATTTGTTTACTTGGGGTTTAATGAAGTATTTGCTGGTGTAAACTAGAATTCTTCTTGTCAGCTGCAGGGTTGCTTCATCCTGTTTTCCCATTTGCTTCCTAACTTTGGTGCTCGGCATCTTTTTTTCTTTCCCTTCATTTCCTCCTCCTGCTCACACCTGCTACCTCGCTCAATGCCGCACAACATCCTCCCCTCAAAAACAAGCCCCCCCCCTCACCACTTCACAAAACGTGTTTTATACATGATACTGAAAAGGTTAAAAAAATAAAAGTCTGTTTACTTATCAGAAACGACCTATACAGAAATTGTCAAAAGTAGGGTTGCAAAAAGGTACTGAATCCTGCCCGTCACACCCTTCCCCCTTGCTCCCTGACTTTTCAGAGCAGTAGTGGCTCTTGCTATGACACTGGTGCTTGCTTTCTCTATCGACAAAAGTAGCAGCAAACTACAAAGATTGTGGCTCTTTCCCCCTTTTATCATTTTCTTTGTCAGCCTGATCAGTCCTCAATGGTAAATGTGCTGCTCTGTTGTGCACAGCCAGCGGCTTGCAATTTGCTCACTATGTTTCATGAGACAGTTGTTTGTGGCTGTTTGGAACACATTTACCTCTTTGGGGATTTATGCGCTAGTTGCAATGCCAACCGCCATAGTGATAGAGATTTCTTTCTAACTAAAATAGATAATTAGAAGCTGGTAATTATTGGTCAAGAATTATCAGAGTGAAAAAAATTAAGCTCTTCATAAATAGTTCTTGGCAATGTCATCTCTTTACATTATCTCATGCCTAACAGCACTTTACTCAGAGCACTTACAAATTTACACTACTGCTGTTGAGACTCATAATTTTATATGGAGTAATTCCTTTTCTGAGTTAAACATGTCCGAACTCCCCCAGTTCTGATCCACTCTGTGTGTGTATGTGTGCAAAATCCTTGGCAAATGTTATGGCAACTGTTCAGTCTATTTACACTGAACTGCATCAGATACTACAGATGTAAAAGAATCAGTAGAAGAAAAAACAATGTTTAGCTTGTCTGCTTAAAATAACAGGGAAAATAATAGGAGGAGCAGTGGAGTGCAGCAAATAGAACCTGAACAATGGCAGACTGTCTTCCTACCCTCTCAGGTCAAATGCCAACTGTAAACTATGTGAGCAAAACAAAGGGATGCCAGAAAGCCTCCCTCTTCTCCACAGACACCATGCACCCAGAAACAGAATTTTCTCCAAAAAAGCTGCTAAAAATGCTACATATTCCACTCGGAAGGAAAAGTAAAAGAAAGAAGGCTGCTGAAGAATTACCATGTTTGCCAGCGCTTTCCAAACCCATATGAAACACGCCTGGATTAATGTTTCCTCCTTTCCCACTCAAAAGCTGAGAAATTGTTTTACCAACAGATTTCGATACACACGCCGACAAACATGTTTTCATTTGGCAATCACACTCATGATTATCCAAACAAAAGTACATGCTTACATCTAGGTCCAAAACAATGCCTAAACAGAGGGCCTATTTAAAAAAGCCCACAGTTTGCCTTGCTTTCTGTCTGCTGGCATCCCCTAGCCTAAGCTTGAATCAGTGTGTAGTTTAAGCAAACACAGGCATTGCTTGACGAAGCACAGTGTCTAGAAATATGCGGACAGATCTGGCAGTCAGAACTCTTGAACTTTCACTCACTTAATGCTAGCCAGGAATTCCACTTCTTTGCTTCTTTCTCCTCATCTATTCAATGGAAAAGGCTTATTGCCCTGTCCCATCACAAAGATGTTGGGAAGACTTGATTAAAGGCTGCAGAACAGTTTTAGAATGGGAAGTTCTAGAAGTAATGAACATGTGGTTATTAAGGAAAGCCATCCCTATGATATCTTTTCAATATATAACTTGTATAATAATGAATGTAAATTGTATAGTTGTCAAAGATACTTAAGGTTACACTTCACTGGGTCATCTGCAGATTTTATTTTCCATTAGGTGGCATAATCCCTCTTGTTGAATTGATTGAAACATATAATAAAATCTGTAAAAACACTATATACCCTCCTAACAAAGAAGAGTAAGAGGCTTTTCAAACAGCCTCTAATCCCTCTTCCCCTGCTAAATGTCTAGTTGAGATTATATTTGATTAGACGAAAACACACACATACACACAACCTAAAAATACCTACCCTCAGTGGAGCTATTTTAGCCAACAAAGTAATTCTGGTTGCCTTATTTAAAAGTCTAAGTTTCACACTGGGGTTTTATAAACATATCTTTGCCTCAGTGACCTTCCATAATGCAACTTCTCTCTGTGGATGTTAGCAACATGAACTCAGTTTACATCCCAGGATCATGTTCAAGGGACACAGTAATTAGATGGGACACCATCAACATTTCCAGGCTCCCAAACTGCTAAAGAGACGGTGAGTAGCAACTGTTTCCCTCAGCTGGCTGAGCATGTATCTCTATCAGTGGTTCCTACCCACTTCTGAGTGGTGTCTGGCAGAGATTACTTTCCACCTTCTTGTTTGTCCCATGTTCCAGCTGCCTCCCCTTTTCTCTTTTCCCTGAATTATGATTATGGAGTCCTTCAGGTAAGAAGACACAACATCCATCAATAACCGCAACACAGATACTGCTAGCATTTTACTATGAGAGGAAATAACAGTTCCTGAGACTGTGTGATGATGTCTGTAAAGGCATTTATTGCCCCTACATTTGATCTAGGGCTTATCACACTGTTTGACTTTAACGCCTGCCTTCCCAGATTACCTTCCCTCTCTCTCACATTTAAAGTCCTTCTTTTTTTCTCTCTCTCTTCCTGAAGCTTTCTCAATTTCCCTTCCCCAGAGGAGCGAAGACACTACATCTTGTTCTGCCAATCTCCTACTGGGAAAGCAGGGCAGGAAGACATATTTTATCAGATACATGAAAAAAAGGGAAGGACCAGCATGTTTAGGAAACCAGGTTTTTTTGTTTGGTAAATGTGCTGTGTCAACAAGTCAATATTCACTTAAGTGTTTCATCTAATATATTTTTCAATCTACATATTGATATGCACGCAGATATCTATGGGTATATATAGGGGTTATGTATTATATATATTCATACAAATGTGTTTGCATGCATGTTTTTCTGTATTATATATGAATACTATAAGCCTACCTACAGATGCACATAAACTAAGGCCAATTTTAAATAGCTTGATGTCACCCCTTGAACCTTTCTCTCTAGACAGAATACGGTCTTGGAAAAAGGTCTGTGAACAATGATATAAATTAAAGGGGAGGGGGGAGAGTGAAATTAGAAAGATAGCTAAGGGAAAATCCAATTAGTGGTGAGAAGGCTAACAGAATTGGAGATCAGAAATTATTTTTCCCTGTGCTTCGATTCCGAGGTCACATTCAAAACTCTCTGGAACGTTGATATTCCTTTCACTCCACCCCAACACAAAATCCCCTTGCATTTGCTTAATCGAGGCTACATCATTAGGAGCTGCACTGTTAAGTCTGGCAGTGCAGATAAGAATCTTTCACTGAACACAGATTACCACAAGCATGACCAGCAAATCTCCCTGCATGTTTTGCAAGCTCCTTCTTTATTTCACTGTGAAGATTTTATATTAAGCACGTTTAAATCTGTGTCACTATGGTTATGTCATGAAGCAATATCATGCATGATTAGATACAACACAGACAAAACAATTAAATGTTTTTTAAAAGATTATCTTTCTCATTCAACCTCAACCAGCTTTTAGAAATAAAACATAGGCAGTTAATAGCTCAGTTTAAGAAAATCTCAGTCTTTTCAGATCTGCAGGCTGAAGCTAGCTAACTGGATTTGTCCTGCTTTACTGATTCTCCCCTCCTTTCTCTCCTCCCATTCTGACCCTTTACTAAAACTCATCCAGAAAAGAGGGAAAAAAAAGAAAATCTGAGTATTTCATGAAAGAAGTGGGCTCCTATTCTGAAAATGTGAGGCACTTGGGAAGTGAGTGGCAAGCAAACACACCACTCTGCCATTCCCGCATCATCCCTTACCCACAGTGTCCATATTCCCTGTCACGTTTCAGTGTCACTATATACTACAATTAAGAACATGTCAAACACTGGATTCAAAGAAAACAGCAGAAATGGTGAGTTCTGTTGATGGTAATAACCTGCTTTTAAATTTGATGTTACTGACCCAGATTGGATACTGTGAAGCAGTTCAAATTATCTCCTCCCCAGAGACACAAAATATCAAAACTAAGGCTTAATCCAACAGGCAAATTGCTTTGCTCCTTTACAAAACCAGCTTGTCATTTGTATTTATTCATTTTATGAAAAGTATATAACATGTTCATGCTCTAAATGTATTAAAACTTATTAATAAAGTACCCAGAAAAATAGGCTATCAAGTTTTGGCAGGTAACTTTCTTTTACAGTGCAGCCAAATTACTAGTGCTCATGGAAGAAATCTGCATGTTGCCTTTAAAGAAAAAAAATGAGCATCAAACTAAGTATTTTTAAGTTATAAAATGAAAGAAACCAGCAAATTCTCTTCTGTTGGATATGTAATTACTGGCTTCTATACCATATCGTTTGGTGTCTGCCTTGCATGCTTTTGTATTACTATAGAAAGAAAAGCAGCGTAAGGAAAGCAGGACTATAAAATCAATGGTATCCATCTCTGTCTTGAAATGTGAAATTTGGAAAAGAGGCTAAAAACAAAACGAGACAACCCTGGCAATGTTATCTTATTAGCGGGCAAATGATGTGCTTGATAAATTTAATTGGCTGATAGAACTCTCAGTGCTATTACTGAGTGGTTACCAAATTGAAAACAT
The DNA here is from genome assembly GCF_034638445.1 of Ciconia boyciana. Classification (NCBI taxonomy): domain Eukaryota; kingdom Metazoa; phylum Chordata; class Aves; order Ciconiiformes; family Ciconiidae; genus Ciconia; species Ciconia boyciana. Next base: position 51,355,808 of record NC_132935.1, on the reverse strand, counting down.
TATGGGTAATCCTAGGGGAATAAGCAAATGATAGGACAATATTAATATCAAAGAAAAAGCAGCTTTTGTTTTATTCTAATTTACAACTGTAACAGCCTTGTAAACATCAAGCCAGGCTTGGATTCAGGAATCCTCGAAGACTTTTTAAAATGCTTGTACCTTAAAGAGCCAATTCCATTACTGAATACTACAATTCCGTATTTTTTCAAAGAAATTATAGTATTTAATTGTATACAGATACGCTTAGGATTTTTTTCTAGACTGCACAAACACAACAAACAATACTATTTCATGGCCATTTGAATTATTTATGTTTCCTAATGACAAAAACTCGCCAGTTTTGATTTTGGTACCAAGGTGCTTGAGAAGTACACAGTAGTGTCATTACCATAATAACTTCTGAAATTAAAACCTGTCTAAAACTCTACGGAAAGCTAACATCCAGTTCATTAACCATTCCTGTTAGTTTGTTTTCAATAATGCAAAAATGATTAGAAGTTTAATTTGCTAATCACCTGTGTTTTGACTGGCAGTGGATATATAATTCTCTGCAGAAGTCTAAACTAGCCCTTGCAGAAAATAAAATATGCTAATGCTTTATCAAGTCTAATAATATGAATAAAAAAATCAATCATGCCTAGGTTAATCATTGATGGATGCACAATTAATTTCTCCTTAACTCTGTTTAATTTTAGAGGCAATGATGATCATGAGTAAGAGAAATGGCTATCTGTCTTTCAGAAGTTTTAGTGCTTCACTTACCAATCATGTGGTTTGCAACATGAACTTGGATATCCCATTCATTGTAGAAAACCATCTGACATTTGATGCACTGGTAGGTCTTCTTCTAAAGAAACAAGGGTAGATAAAATTTACTGAAACATACAATTGGAACCATTTCGTTATAACTCAAAATACTGAGTTCAAAGTGATCATTTAAAGCTCTCCAGCAGTGTTTTCACTAAAGCTTAATTATTAATATTAAAAAATAACACTCTGCAGTTCTGTAGTACCTTTTATCGAGTTTCCTGAAACTCTGTAGAGACTGGGGATTTTTCAGCTTCCTAACTCCATGGACAGACCAGTATTGCTGAAACACCAGCTTCATATTCATGGAAGGCAAAACGCAATGAGGATATGTGGGATGTGATCCAAGCAACACTGAAATCAATGTGAATCCTTCATTTTATACCAATAGATTAGGCTCACTACAGAACTGGGGAGAACCCAGGAACAGAACACAGAAATCAGAAATCTGCTTCTCCCTCATTCTCAACTGGGCTGCAGAATCTCCTCTGCACCACAGATTTTAAATGGTCCATCAGGCTGCCATCTTTCAAGGAGGGACAAATCCCTGCTAGTCTGGACAAACGGTTATTGTATCCGGGCAGTTGCTTCAATATCTATTGGCAAGCCTGTACTAAAACTGGGAAGGCTGGCTAGAAACCAGCCAGAGAGCAATCCTTCTGGCCACATTAGACTGGGCCTGACTTACTTAAAAATCACGGTGTATACAGATCGAATTTCATTATAAACAAGGAAATGCATTACTCCGCCCTCTTTGGTGCATGGGAAAAGTTTTTCGTTTGTGTCTTGGTGTCTTTCAAAACAGATCTGCTATTTCACTTTTCTACAAGGTATGTCACTTGTCCAAGACATTTCAACATCCTAAGAATGTGATTTTCTTTTCTCTTATTATTTTTCTTGACCTGAATTGGCCAGAGATTTCATTGGAAAGCATTGCTTTAAAAGTGAAAACTAAGAGTATATTTAAAAAGTAAAAATTTGGTTTTTCATCATAAGACTTAAAATCTGCAGTTATCCAGGCATCTAATGAGACAAGGCAGATTCATAAAATTATTCAACTGCATAATTGTAGTACCAAGGACTCAAGTCCTAAGGTAACAGTCCTGGAGAGCTCAATTGTTGTTCTGAAGATGCAATGGAGGCAAGGTAAGCCCTGAACTGCCACATGAAGGAAATAACTCAAGAGACACGTATCCTTCTGTACAGCCACAGACACCTTGCCTACATCAGCAAAAAGAAAAAAAAAAAAAGGAACAACATATATTTTTTAAGGAATGTAAAGTTACAAAAAGCTGGCACAGATGTAGTAAATTGCAGATTTCATATATATTAGTTGGGGAAGAAGTAGGGTACACCGGATAATGTGCATCAAAAATCCAGCCTGTCTTGTATATATTTAACTTCTGAAGAGTGTTATGCAGCTGGTATTATCGATTATATTTTTAAAAAAGGGTTTTTTTCCTGACTCTGAACATTATTAAAGACTTGCTGGATTTGTTATCAGCATCTAAATTTAGATGCCCTGTCCCAGACAGATAAAGTGCCCATCCATTAAGTATCTTTCTACTTCAAACCTTTAGGCAGGAATATAAAGACTTTTTCAACATATGTCATTTTGTCTTACCAAGTTAACTGAAAAATTAGTGACTAATCAAAGTCAACTCTGAAATTAAGTGTTCCTGTGGGCTCCTCTTTACAGATGTCCCATTGCTTCTCATACACAGAGGCTATTTTAATTTTCTTGATGACAATAAAAAAATGTATTGCACTGCTTCTCGGTGGAAACAATCATAAGCCTTTTTTGCTGCTTTTCATTTAAATCAACTTTAGTTTTCTGAAATGTAACCAATTTAAATCTTTATGTAGACAAACAAAATCAATGGGCACCCAGAAAACAAATCTGCTTTGACTTAGTTTTACAGTTACGATTTGTAAAGCCTGCTGTTTTAAAAGATACAACACTTTTTCTCTTTTTTGGTGTGACAATACTGGTAACATTGGTAGAAATACAGATTCAGTCTAAGGATTTCCTATTATATGTTGGTAAATTTAACCTTACTGCACTACATCTAGATCTATCAAAGACCTCTAAATAATGACAGTCACGATCAAAGATTTATTACGCTAAGCTCTTTACAAGATGCTTTTTGATGCTGACATATAGAACAACAATATTGCATAAATAACAATCACTCTCCCTTTTTTAAAAACATTGTTTCCCTTTAGAACTAGTTAGAAAATATTTCTTACTCCCTGATGACTGGCACTATATATTGTTTATTAGCATACCTCTAGCATTATTCCTGATATGTGACTTTGTTCAAAAACAAAGAAACATAAACTTAATGGCTGGTCTTTTCTCTTGTTAGCACAGTAACGCAGAGTGCATGTCAAGAATTGTCGGCAAAATTATGACTGATGTACATAATGACAACACATACAAAGGCTGGGGCTTTTTTTGAAGCCTAATGCCAAAAAATAAACTCATTTGACAACAACAAAAAAATAGTAATTTACTAGCACTTACTAGCCTCTTCAAAATGATCTGACATATTTGCAGAATCACACACAGAGGTTTTCTTTTTATCATGAAGGCAAAAATGTTTTTGTGACTGCTGCTTGATCAAACACGAGTTCTTTTTTGTTTTCAAACATATTCTAAAATGTTGACATCAACTTTTATTAGCTCAACACACACTCATCTCAAAGTGTCTAAACTTGTGCACGTTACGCTTTTATTTTAAAAACAAACTCTGTAAATTCCATTTACTCTTAGATTTTCAAATGATCAAACCCAGTCATTTTCACACCACGTTGAACAAACCCCACATACTTATTTCCATATGTTTCGCATTCTGAGGAAGTCCTTTTTCACTGCAAGCTACATCTTAGTCTCACAAGCTTTGTCAGAACCACGGGACTCGTAACTGCTCACAGGAGCTCCTGACTCCTGATGTGCTCCATGGCTGGTCCCAATTCCCTGCTGGGGTGAGACCCAGGGGGAGACCCAGCCCCTCTGTGTTCCCACAAAGGGGAAACTTGGGGGACTAAGACAGAAATGAGCCCTGCGGTTTTGCAGCTCCATGTCCCTTGCCTGGATAGCCAGGGAAGAAGCCTTGCAACACTTGTGTAGCACAGCACAGAAGAAAAATTGGGTTGTGACTCAAGGAAGCATTTGAATCTCTCTTGAGTGTCTCCACTCCTTTGCAATACAAGATGGCTCCACAGAGAAAGAAGCATGGGGCTGTGACAGCCATCCTTGCCTTGCTTTGCTGCAGTTGTTTGCAGCAACGAACCCTGGCTGAGCTCCCTGCCCCTCTGCCCGAGTCACCTGTGCCTACGGGGGGCTCGGCAGGACAGAGCGGGCACCCAGGCCTTGCTGCTCCAGCTCACAGCCCCGGCCATATCAGCTCCACAGTATGATGAAGGGAGGACAGCTGGGGACACTTACACCCCAACCTGCCACCACTGCATTTGCCAGAGGACACCTGTCAGCCTCCTGCAAGAGACAGAAACATGACAACATTCTCATTCTCCCCTCCAAACACAAAAGCAAGCCGACGCACATTTCTTGTTACAGAGTAATTTCGTATAAGCAAAGGTGGGCCGCAGAAGACCCTTACCAGTGCATTTACATATGGACTCAGGCAGGACCAGCATGGTATCTGGAGAAGCTGTACTGCACTCTAAACTGTGCCTGGTTGCAAAACTTCCAAAGATTTGATCCAGAGAAGAGCGACACATACATTATCAGATGCTATTAAGAAAGTGGTTTAACTTTTTCCTTTTATTTCTTATGTTATTGTGGCCTCATCTTTTCATAAAAACTCTTCACTAAACAAGCCCACAATCCTTCACTAAACCCCCTCCTGTCAAGAACCTAAGTGCCAATTTGTTTCCTACATGCTGAGCGTAAATCCAAGGCCCATGTCATTCCTGGGGCCATTAAAAATTGTCGTAGAAGAGTAACTGCTTGGACTAGGTGTCTCACAAGAGCACTGGGCTATCTGGTTGCCTCTTGCATTCCTGTTCGTTTGCATTCCTGTTTTCAGAACCAATTTAAAGCTTTCCAGCATGCAAAGCTTCTCTGTGACTACATTTAATAAGCTTTGGATTGGGCCTTCAATCCATGCAGAGTATATGCATGTGTCTCTCTAACCTTTTGAATAATTAATGTCACCTAGACCTTTAATTATTGTCCTGATCCTCACTTGTCACTTCGCAGTTTTCAGAATTTCCTTTCTATAAAGGTGCCCAGTGTCCATATCATGTCAAACGAGGCTTTGCTCCTTTTATAAACAGCCCAAGAATATGGTCTTTCAATTGTTACTTCAATTCTGTGTCCAGAATTTTATTTGCTTTTATAAACAAAGTAAAACAACTAATAAACACTCTACTAGAGGATTTACAGTTCTATTCAGAAGTGCTTCAGAAGTATGCAGAAGATCCTTCTAAGTAGCATTGTGCCCTGTGACTGTCTGAGGTATCCATACATTCTTCTTCTTCTATCCCCTAGCCTCATTATATTACTTGAAAATGAACTGCATATGCTACTTATCTGCCCATGCTCCACCTCCTTGTCAAAATCATTCAGAATTTTATCACCTGCCTATTTTGTTCTGACATTTCCCCAGTTTTCTACTACCAGGGAATTTCATCACCTTACTACTTACTCTTTCTTCCAGACTACTGATATGCTGCATAAATTCAACAAAATTGGTGCAAATAATGATTCTTAAGGCTTTCCATTATTCACACCCCTCCAACCTAACCTGCTTCAATTCACAAGACTCCTATGCTTTCCATACCCAAGTTAGCGTTTCTTTTCTTTTTTAATCAAACAAAGTATGTCTCCCTATGCCATACTTATTCACCCAACAGATTAGTCTTTTGTGCTATACCATTTCAAAAGCTTTGCTAAAATCCTGGTAAATCATGTTTATAGGCTTCTCTGTCAGCACTTGTGGCTACTCTCTCAAAATACTCTTTATTGAAAATTTTAAGCATGATCCTCCCTTTGTGAATCTTTGCCCTCTATCCTTCATTAAATCCAAACTTTCTAGGTGTTCTTCTATCATGTCTTTGATTAGCCTTTCTCTCATGTTCCTCACTGTTTAAAGCTCACAAACCAGTAATTTCATGCATAATCCTTACATCCCCTGTTAAATGTCTGTTTAGTAGCCTTTTCCCAGGCTGTTGATACCTCTTCTTAAAAGACTGTAAATTTATCTGCTTAATGTTTCCTTTTATCTTCAGCTTCTTTCTCTGAGAATTTTGGGATGGATATTTTTCTGTGTTTGTAAGTCACTTTTTGTATACTATATTCCATTATATTACACCTAATCCATACTTCATTCTTCTCCATGGGGAGGATATGCCACAAGCTCCATGACAAAGCATTTTTTCAACAGTATTGGTTTCCTTGATTACATATACCATTTCTAGATCTCCTGTATCCCCCTTTTAACTGAATACTTGTTTCCTATATGAGCAGTAACCAAAAATATGTCTTCTAGCTTCTAATGCACCATATCTACGTTCCCTCTTTTGTGTCCAGGCTTGCAGGCATCCCTAGTTTATTCTATACTCCTTTCAGACATCTCTTGCATGCACTACCAAAAATGGCTTTGACGTGTACTTGTTAACCTAACAATGATGTCCTGTTTACACCTAGGTACACTGTTTACCCTTGTCACACCAGTAAAGGGGACTTTCAAGGCTTTTTCCACTCAGTTTCAGCACAGACCAGGGGCACGGATCAATGACATGGCTGAGAAAACCTGCTGCTGCCAGAAGAGAGTGATGCCACACCTCCCACATCCTCTAATTCCCCTCTCCCAGACCAAGCATTCAATCACAGTTTCCCTCACATTAAACCCAGGGTGGAGCTAATTCAACCTGTTAAAACAACAGAAAGGTAACCCGACAAGAGAAAGTGAATAGCTTCCAACAAATCATATGCAAAACCAAGGTAAGACTTGCACAGTAACTACAGCAACTTGCCAGTGCTAACTCCTAATGCTGCCAGCTGATTTTTTACATCATTATTTTATTAAATGTTTGCAGTGTGCTTGGCCCTGTGTGAAGCACAAGAGCAACCACGGTCCCAGCTTATTTGTCCATTTAGCCATTTTTCATCATAGCTCAGATTATTTTTGACAGTACCTTAATTGAGGATTTCTTTTCTATCTTCCTGGATGCTTATTTTGTCAACCTTAAGCTCTAAAAAAACTAAGCATATGTTAGCCAGTTTCACTGCATAGTTAGCTATTTATCTTGTTTATGGGGCATTGTCATCTTGCACTTTTTTTGAACTGACTAATTGCTAACTCTTCTCATTGCTCACACAACACCCTTTACTTAGTATTTCCTGATTGCTTTTAAAAACATGTTCATAATGATTTTATGAGGATTTTTCCATTGTTCTGCTTTTGTTTAGCAGGGCCTTAAGTTTAATGGGGTCTTGAGTGCACATGCCTAGAGACAGAATACGATCAATCCCATAAGGTAAGCAAAACAAAAAATTGAGAAAAACATTACTTTTTCTAATTTCTTTCATTATGGTTACTTATTGCTTTAATATACAAAATGCATTGAGGCAGAAATACAAATGTTCATTCTAGCAGTCGTTCCTTCTCTACTCTGCCTGAAGTCTTGGTCTGCTGTTCTGTCTTTCACCTTTACATTCCGGATTCTGCATTTAATCATGTCTGTCTTCAATGTCTCTTAGTTACAAACCTTTCCTTCCCCTGGCTGATCAAGTGCATTAGCTTCCAATGTCTCACATCCCCACACAGAAAGAACTGCATCTTGCAACATTTAAAAAATGCATCTCTTCCCTTCAAGCTCTCTAATACTTTAAATCTCTCTAGGTCTTTGAAACTCAGTACTGAAGTGAGGTACCTGACAGAAAAGTGACTCTAAAACCTGGCATCACGTGGCTGTATATTTATTTTCTCAATTACTTCATATCAGGTTTACATAGTTTATGAGTACAAACAACTTTAAGTACTGTGAATTTGATTTGGGATCTGAAAAACAAATACGCTTCTTTCTGTCTTTCTGTCCTAGGGCCTGATCCTGGGTGAGGCTGAGCCTCTGAGCACTGCAAGTGCACTGCATGTGCTGAGCCGTGCTCCGGAATCCGGGGCTGACTGTATCAGCAACTGAACTTTCTGTCAGCATCCCCACCTCTTTCTGTCCCCTTACATTGCGCTTAAAATCAAAGAAAGCTGCCAACCTGAGACCCTCTGAAGCCAGAGAGCTGCTAACCCATCAAGAGGCATCCTAACATTCAGCATCTGAGTATCACAGCAGCTGTGTGGCTATGGATGTTAAGGAGAAACTACGATCAAGACTGCGCTGATAATTTTGCAGATGACATGGCATCAAAGCACAGGCAGTAGAGCATGACTTGGCAGGTCTGAGATGCAAAAAGCTGATATTCTGAGTAAGCTGATAGACTTTTTTCTTTTTAAAGTTGTTTTTTTTCCTTTGTTTTAAAAAAGGCATACTGAGACAGACTGTCACTCAATAAAGCCACTACTTTCTTCACCAACAATCAGCAACAGATGTAGCCCAATAAAATTAATAGTTTGCAAGTACGCACAAGAGAATACTCTTTTGTCTCTTTTCTCCATCACAAATTTTGTAAAAGCTCTCTGGATTTTAACAGAAAGGCAAAACTGGGGGCTTTTTATATACCTTACTTTGTTTGACTTAAGCACTAAAACCACTTTTCTCCCACACTATGGAAAATTAATGCTGATTAATTTCACTTTCCGAAGTGGGACTCAGGACCTTCCCCCTGCCCTTAATTGTCCACTTTCAGCTCAACCTTTATTCCTGCAGAATGCTGGGCTATTACTTACCAAGATAATTTAATCCTACAGAATAGAACTTGTGCTCAAAAATATGCAACATTAATATTAATGTACAAACAGAAATATATTACTCATACATAATATATAAGAAATTAATTTTCATTGAAGTATCAGGAGAAGGATCAAACCCCTTAGATCCTTCTCATGCAATTAGCTCTGCACTTGGGGAAGTCAATGGGACTTCACAAATGAAGGCTTCACATGATAACACTGGCAAGACTGGGGTTTTACAAAGGCTTGCCTACACTACGAAATATGCCACGAACGGAGTTCTACAATCATACTGCTGTAATTATAGTACTACCCTGTATGGATACTCTTACGCCACATCAATGTTAACAAATACACTGGTAGCATCTGAGCTGGCACACAGCTGCTGACATTGCAATGATGCTTGACTGCGTGCCCAGTTGGAAAAACCTCCGCTGGGGCAGCGCAGCTGCCCAAGGAAGCGGTGTACCAGCAAAACAGGCACTCCGCTGAGCCAGTCTTCAATGCTATCCACAATGATTTGTGTCTAGCCATTTTTTCCTGTGAAGACATACTTGCTTTCCTCTAAGGGAATTAAGGGAACTTCCCAGAATTCCCTTTGTCCCATTTCATAATCTTTTACTTTCACATTACTTCTTAAAATTTCAGCAGTTCCTCTTAGGTACATCCTGTGATAAGCTCATTTCTTTTTGCATGGGGCTTCAGTCTACCGTTTCCCTATCAGAAAAAAGAGATTGCAGAATTTGTTTCAGAAGCAGAATGTCATACTTCTAGGTCTGCAGGACTTCAACCATTCAACCACCATCACACAAACTACCAGTTGTGAAGCAGGGAACATAAGAAAACTGAGGAGCTATGGTTAAGACAGATAGTTCAGGAAAATCATCAGGTGATGGAGGCATTCCCTGACTAGGCCTATGAAAGAAGCACAAAGCAGCAGAACAGGATCAATTGCAAGCTGGCCACTGTCAGTGACAGTTGCAAGGTTTTCGTATGCAGCCAGCCATGTTCCTAGAGTTTGGCACTGAACCTATTCCAGCCATCAGAGCAAAAACCAAAAAGAGGACTGCTGCAGCAGTGGGAAAACAAGTACAAAAGGAAATCTGGAAGCTTGGGAGTCTCAGATCATTCTTTGTTGGTGAATCACCCTGTTTTGTACTGGAAAATGTAGAGAGGAAGAGGTGGCCTTCCAGATACGAAAAGCCATTAGGTGTGCCTTTTTGCACAGAATGTTGAATCTGGATAATAGGTAAAAACCAGAGGAAGTCCATCCCACACAGGATACCAAAACTGTGGAAGCATGACTGAAGGGGACAAACACTTCCTTCTCTCCTACCTCCCACCTTGTTTTTGAGTATACAAGCAGCAAGCAACTTTTAAATGGCCATATTTATAAGTGGCTGTATTTTTAAGTAGCTCTTCAGAGGCATTTCACAGGCATTACGAATGTTCAATGAATGCATGTGAGGCTTTCATCTTGAGGAATTCAGGCCTCTAATAAAAACTGCAGGCAGGGGCTTTTTTCCCAGATTATTACCGGTAGGACTGTACTGACATGCTCAGCATCAGGAGAAGCCCCACCCTTTTATTCCCTGACTTACAAAGCCATATACTAGCAACAAAGGTTTAACCACCAAGGAAGAACAGGGTAACATCAATATACATCTGGTAGGTAGGCCCAAAGGATGGTGGAAACCACAGAATCACAGAATGGTTGAGGTTGATCTCTGGGGGTCCTCTGGTCCAGCTCCCCTGCTCAAGCAGGGCCACCTAGAGCTGGACCATGTCCAGATGGCTTGTGAGTATCTCAAAGGATACACAACCTCTCTGGGTAACCTGTGCCAGTGCTTGGTCACCCTCACAGTAAAATTGTTTCCTGAAGTTCAGAGGGAACCTCCTGTGCGTCGGTTTGTGCCCACTGCCTCTTGTCCTGAAACGTCCCATGGTGAGAACAGATGTTAGCAGGAGACACACTTCTGCTGTCATATTCAGCAGAATACACTGTATAAAATACTACAGGTCATATTTTATACAATAATTTGTAATACAATGCAGGAAACAGAATAAATGAAAGATGGGTTTGGCAGGAGAAAAAAGTACCTAAGGATTTTGAACAACCAGGCATAAGATCAATTACCAGCCATCACAGAGCTAAGGGAGGTCAAAGAAGAGGACTCTTTAACAAGATGCTACATATCAGGTGGTTCATTTATGTTCATTTTGTGCAACTTTGTGAAACAAGCAGTACTGGGGCTATATATCCATTTTAAATTAATGGTTAGCCCATTTTATTTCCCTGATGACAGAGTAACAAATTCGGGTGTTATGTTTGTTGTATGAGACAAATAATACAGATATTACATATAACAACTTTATTGAGCAGTGATAAAAAACGCTTCTCAAAACATTTACAGTCACTTAAGAAGTTGGTCTGTGAGCACCACAAAGAACAGATCACGGTTTCTTATAGCGTCATTTCTTGTGACTGATTGACTTTTGCATACAAACCAGGTATGAACTTCAGTTAAAGCTATCTTCCTGGTTTGGATCTCCAAAAGGCCTCTCTCCTGTCTGGATTCTACCACCTGCTGGGTCACCTCTTTTCCCAAACATTGTAAAAACTTTATAGGCTTTGAGATTCCTCTTCATCTATGAAGTTTTTCTTGAAACTGGCCAAGAGTAGTCCAAAAGTAAGAGGGGGAAGAGAGAGAACTCTCTAGAGGTATGCAAACCAGCAGACAAAAAGAGACATGCCATGATTTCCCATGTCTTGTTCCTAAAGATAATCAGGCTAGAAAAACAGGGGAAATTTTGTGTTGTTTCTACCCAATTCTGAGGTCAGAATACAAACACTCATCACTATTCTGATTTTCCACTGGGGCTGTGCAGAAGGGAAATTGTGGCATGTTACCCTGGTCACTTGGCCAGCAGATACACGTACAGGGAAAGCCCCATGAGGACAGTGGGCTGCACAGCTGACCTGTTGGAGCATACATCTCAGGATGTTTTGTCTCATAAAGCTTTGTTGAATCTACATTTGCCCTCTCTAGAGATGCTTAAGGTCTTCATCCACATTCCTGTGTCCCTTTCCAGTTCTGCCTCTCTTCAAGCAGGCAGTGCCCCCCACTGCATTGTTTCACAGAAATCTTGGTTTGGTGCTTTTGAAAACTTTGGAGAACACGTTATCCTTTCTTCCTCTCATGCAAAGATTTCCACAGGTGTGAAGAAGGTGCCTCTCCAAATTCCCCATGTGAAGCCTCTGACAAATAACAAGACAGACAAGCAGTATTAGATTTTAATGATCAGTGGACAGGAAACTAAGAAAACTCACTGCAATTATCCCTCTTGCTTCTGTTCAGCAGCTCCCAGCCAACACATGAGTTTCCTTTCACAGACTGACTTCATGGTGTGCGTGAGAAGGTGGGAAGTTTGCTGCTTAACTTTGGTAGGATTTACAGCAATGGGATAATAAATAACACCATCCTTGTTAAACTCAGAGAGGACTCTGTCTGATAGCTCACTACTGAAAGCGTGAAGACAAAGAGAAGAGAAATGCTTAAGCCTGTATCTTCTCAGCCAGTCCATGGCAGTGGTACTACCAGAAATTAGAGCATAGCGTAATGTGAAGGTGGCCTACTGTGGCAAGAAAAACAGGGTAGCCCTTCCTAAAAATATATATGGTCACATCTTAAACAATACCTTCCTGAAAACAATGTCAAAATGATGCAAGACAAAAATGGTACTTTTAGTGAGCTCATTCTGAAACTCCAGAAGCAGAAAATATGTTTGCCACAGATTAGTTCCACAAACTATTTCAAAGCCAAATCTTTGTGCCAGTGACAAACCTTCTTTACCTTTTTTTGTCCCCAAATCCAAAATCGTGCATGAACATCACTTGTTCTGGGCCTGGATTCACTGACAGGAAACCCAAGACACTACTTCTTATGTTTACATTACAAGTTTATGTGCTTATTCATAAAAATCCTGCAGTCAGAATGATCAGCTTGGATTGCTGATGAGGAGGACTATTTTAATTTCTTTATGTATTTCAATTAAATGCATGACTATTGATTACAGTGCATTTTTTTCACTTAAAAGCACAGTGATTTATGTTGCTAAAATGCTATTGCCTGCCCTGCCAAAAGCATGCATCTGGGAACATTTCTGGGTTGCTCACAGTCTTTTCTCTCTTCTTTCCGCCTCTGACTGCCAGTGCATGCTGTTGAAACAAACCAGCTACTTCAAAAGGCAGTTCCTGTTTTCTGTCTTTGTGAGTCTGGCAGTGTTTTGGGAAGGGGGGAGGAATAGTAAGAGAAGAAAGGTAGATTCAGGGCCCATGAATAAAGAGAAAAAAATGTAATGATAAAACAGTACACCTACCTGAGCTCCATTCTTTCTCCCAGGGTGATACCATTTCTGGATTGATCTGAGGTCAGATATGTTGAGTTTCAAGGAGCCACCAGCTCTCCGCAGCATCTGAATTTTGTGACCCTGTCTCCACAAGCTCATTGTCAGCCGGCACTTTCACGGCTCCTTCCTGAACGGTGCTGTGATGTGCCCAGCATCCCCTGCTGTGACATGCCATCCTGGCATACAGCTCTGCACAACCACAACAGGACAGAAGAGCAGCCCCACATTCACACTTATTCTGTTCTTCAGCTGGTGTGACAGTTGCTAGTTCTCTCCTTTGTCCAGCAGTTTTGATGCTCTCTGCTATATTGAGTTTCTGCAAGTCTTTTGCAACACCTAAATAAGCATCTTTATTCCTGCAGTAATTTGGCAGTGTACTTGCACTGCTCCTTCTCTTCTCAGGACCAGAAAACCCAGAGTGTTCTTGTATTATTAATGAAGGACTGTCTGCATTGCCACAGGTAATACAGTATTCGCATGAGCTTCACATTCATGGAACAAAGTGATACATAACTTAAGCTACTTACAGAAGCAATTATGCTTGCCGAGCATCTACTCTGGAAGTTACCAACAGGACCCCAAACTGGGCGCAGTTGCACATATGGATACACTAGCATAAGATAGGTTTTAGCAGCAAACTGTTGGTGTAAGCTGGAGTCCATTCCCTCCTCCCCTGCCAGCTACGCAATTAACAGCATAACTATTATTGTACAGTTACGCTGGTATGATTCTGCATGTACAGAAGTCGTGAAGCTTAAGAAGTGAGGGCACACCTTCTGCTGAGTCAGGAGTTCTCTCATGAGGTGCATGACAGCATATTAAGGAGGAACAAGAGAAGCAAGGCCACACAGTTTTTCTTGAACACTGCTTTTCATCTTCCACGTGCTTCACAAAAAATGTATCGCAATTCAGCATGGCAACACACTTTTCAGAAAATATCAATGTTACTTTCTGAATAAGGAAAATGAAGCAGAGATGTTCAAGTAGATTTGTCCGAGTCAACAAAGCAAATGAGTGACAGAAAAAGGACTGATGTCTAGTTCCCAATTCACTATCATATCAGACCTTGTTCTCCACTTTTAAACATTAACTATCACCAAGAAGATTATTATCCTAGCCTAACAGTGTGCTTGCAATGATTCAAGATCATTACAAGAAATCTACAACCTGAATTCAGCATCTCATTAAGCTCAAAGAGTAAGTTACAGATTTACCAATTTTAGAGCTCTTTCAATAGCTAGCTATCTACAATCTGCCTTTTAAAGTCTGTTTGATAGCTTACGGGTACTAGATTCAGCAGTATGATGGGCTTAATGAGTTCTGCCCTGTTCCTTGAGTTGTTGTAACTGATGATGAGCACTGCCCATCATTTCCCATCCCAACTGAAAGGTAACTTTCAGTGAAGATGATTCAGGTCAACATCTTTCACTTAGCAAGCAGGGTGAGCTCAGCAGATGATAGCTCAGCTGATGACATTATACCGTGTTAAGGTAATTGCACGCTATCACGTTACTGAGTACAGGCTAAAAAGGGAAGTTTTCTAGTTCAACCATGAGAATACTTGGCAAAGAAGCCAGAAATGACATTTTTAGTGTTATCTTTTATCTTAAATAGATATTTGCTAGTACTCTTACCATAGTAATCTATTACTGAGTAACAAAGGGTATTCAGCACTATTCATAGTCTGACAACTAAGTCTCCATATTTTTCTTGCCTCGGGAATGAAATGTTCTTTATATAAAGGTCGAAATCTCAAACCACATGACTCTCAATAATGCAAATGAAACCTTCACTCCTTAATATTATGATTTTTTTGTTGTTGAAAATTTCCCCAAAATAGCATGTTTAAGTAGCCATCTTCAACATCCCATTCAATTCAAGAAATATCCTTCCAGTGGAGTAGCAAAGCCACTGACTAATAACAAATTTTAGAAATCCAAATTGTTTTTACTGTTTGTGTTATATGCTTATGTTTTCATTTCCCTCAGCCTGGACATCCAATCTATAGTGTTAAACTTTTGTGTATTACCACTTTCAATTTTGTTTCTCATTGCTATAATGCTTGTGTCACTACAATTTGAAACCAGTAATATCTGTTAGAAAAATAAATTATCTTTCAGGATTTTACAAACACACATTCATGGTTTCCAGAAGTACTAATGCTCTATCAGGAACTTGATAGCTTTGTGCTTCCCATGAGAAAAGAATCTGAAAGTCCAGGTTACTTATGTGGAGACTAGAATCATAGACACTGAAAAATCAGTTTACAAGCTCTTTACAATGGAGGCAGGGGGCAAATGGTGATTTGAAAGGAGGCAAATGCTATTCACAAATCTTGCTGTAGTTTAAAAGGCTTTTTCATCTTAAATACATTTCTAAAACAAAAATCGAAAGGAACAAGAAGAGGAACATGATGCCAATCAGAAGAAGACATAAGAACTCTGATTATACATGATCCAAGTACAAGAAGATTCACTGATGACACTGAGGGTAACTGACCTTATATCACCACAAAGGACCCCCAAATCTCTTTTTGTCTGGTTTACAAGCAAGAGAAGGACAAGTTGGTAACATCTTATCATAGTAACTGTCTTAACACACATGATTCTGATTGTGTTTGAGGTAGCAAGTATTGGCTTGCAACAGGACTGGGAAGAGAGACTGCAAGTAGTCGCTTGGGGAAAGATGACAGAAACAAACCAGGATGACTCTGAATCTATCAAAAACATGCAGCTGGTAAGCCTGTGGTTCCCACTCAGCAGCAGTACTACAAGACCATCAATGGCCTGAACCACACCTAATGGGAGCCACTCCTTTTCCCTCTTCTTCGAAAAGAAGGTTTTCCTTAGACCTGCGGTTCTCAGTCTAACAACCTGCTCCTTCCATAAACTCCACATCACATCCCATTCCCCAGGTGTCCCCCACCATGGCCCAATGTGCAAACTGGAGATGCAGAGGCCATGAAAGCATAGGGCCCTTCCCTGGTAGATGCATCCTGCCTGGTACTTCACCCTTGTCTCCCAGCTCCACTTCCCTCTTTGTGGCACTCCAGGCCCTGTGCTGCCTCAGCGGCCCTCTCCCAGCCTATCTCCAGCTATGCTCTCAGTAGCTCCCCAAATACTTAGCTCTTGGCCCACATATCCTTATATATCTCCCTTCCTCCCTCTCTGCCTCCCTCCTGCCCTCCAGTTTGCATAACACTGTTGGGTGACATGCTGAGAGATTTCTTACCCAACAGATGGGCTCACAAACAGGGAGTGAGGAAGGTGATGGAAGAGCAGCAGCTCCCTTGCCACAGGGTATCCATACACATTCACAGCAATGGGTTGCACCATGCTTGTACCATTACAAGCTAAAAGCTTTCTTGAAACAAAAGCTATTATTTCTTATCATTTGTTTGTGCTGTGTTTTTAGGCTTCCTAAACTATAAGGGGTAATTATGCAAGATACCATGCCTAAAATACAACTTTAAGTCGTCCTATTGATAATATTTCTGAAGATAAAACAGATTGCCTTCCCTCAGTGCATGACCCTGCTACCTTCCCGTATATAGGTATTATTACTTGATCACTGGTGACTGAGGAAGCAGATGAGATCTACCAAGAGTTTGACCCTTTGGTTTTTTTCTGAAACATATATTTACTTTCTAAGTTATGCTGCATGAATGGGATTTCAATCATCAGGCACTAGGTGTTTCAGTGACATCAAAATGTTTTTCGTCAGGAATGGAAAGAAAAACACAACAAGGAATTGCATCCAAAGGACTGATCTCCCAATTTACCTTAGGCTAGAGTTGCACTTCTACTTAATCAAAATATGCTATAAGAGGGAAAAATGAATGTCTACAACACAATTTACAAAAAAACCCCTCAATTTGTTGCTCACAAATATTTTTTAAAAATCCACCCCTTATGCCAGCATTTTGGCTCACTGTATTCTACTCCTCTGTCATTAATGCTCTCTGCCGTAAGCACAACTCCTAGCTGGGGATTCCAACACATAAGGGAGCTAGGATAAGATTCCAGATCTCAGTTGTGCTGGCATGAAGATAGGTCTCCTCAGTGATACAGAAGACAATATCCTAGGGAGACTGGAATTAGTCCTATTCCGCACAATTCAATCCAAGATGCAAGGCATATCAAGAACAAGTAATTACTAGCTAATGGCTACGGATGGAAATGTAACATGGTTCAGCCTAAGCATTTCATGACAAGTGACAAGACGGCTTGAAAAAGGGGGGATTTTTTCCAGAAGGATGGAAGGTGTCAAGAGCAAAGAAAAAAGGGTTACCTCTTCAGTTTGGGAGGGGCTGATTCTGGGCATTGGAGATACTTGTGGTGTTTTCAGCTGTGTACTGTTGCTGTCTGGAACAAGCTCTCTGTGGATTGACTGAATATGGTTTTGGAGTTCACTTTCTGATTCAAATTTAACATTGCAACTAGAACATCGAGTCTTCAGTCCCCCTGCCTTGCTTTTGTTCTCAATGGAACTCAAGTTCTCATTTTGGCCCATGCCTTGTCTGTTACTGCTTGAAGGGATGTTGACACTTGGACTACCACTTTTACTGAGATTAACACAGCTAGCACACAGACCATATGGCAGACCGTTGATGTCAAGTTTCACTAAATCCTGTTTTGAGCGGAATTCCTTCAGGCAAGAAGCACACTTGTACAGTTTCTGGAGATGCTGTGCGCGCCCCGTGGACTGCACGGCAGAACCGTTTCCAGTCTTCTGCATGTGGAACGTGCCGTGGATTTTCAGTTCCAGTGTGGAGGTCACTGTCTGCATGCATACCACACAGCGGAACCCCGTCAAGGAGTTCCTCAAGTCAGGGTGCATTTGGCAATGCTCTAAAAATTCCTCCTCACTCTGGAGAGGCATCTTGCAAATCCTGCAGTTTCCAGTGTCCAGGCTCTTACTATGTGTGACCTTATGTTCAGTAAGAGTCAGAAGAGACGGAAACCGCTCGCCACAGATTGGGCACATATAATGTTTCACTGGTCCCAAGTGTGTCTGCATGTGTTCTCGAAGCCCATTTTCAGAGAAGAATGTTCGAGAACACACATTACACTTGTAATTCCCTTTAATAAGTTCAGCTTTTTTCTTCACTATGGCACTTTCTCCAGGTCGAATGTTGTGGTCTCGAAGCTGGTGATTTTGCAGGAGAGTCTCCATGGTATAAGCTGCTCCACAAATGTCACAGCCATACATAGGCTCAGATGTGTCCACATCTTCTTCGCTGCCATCGTGGCTGTTATGGGATTCCTGGCTATTTGTCAACAAGGTCTGGAGTTCCACTTCCTCTTTCTGAACCTGCTCAGATGCCCCATTCGTTCCACAGTTTGGAGTTTTTGTTTCAAAAACACAATGTTTTTCCCTTAAGTGCTTTTCCAGCAAGATGATAGCATGGAAAGCTTTGCTGCAGAACTTGCAGTTGTACTTCTTGCTGTGCGTAGTAATGTGACACTGCAGCTCCACCTCTGTACCAAAGGACTCACCACAGAAGATGCACTTGTGTACTTTGCCTTGGTTCTCCAGGTGGTTGTGTTTAACATGAAGCTGTAGGTCAGTCTCATTTCGGAAATCCCAGTTGCAAGACGTACATCTGTATACCTTCTTTTCATTGCTGTGCTTCACAGCCAAGTGTAGTTGAATGGAGACTTTGGAGTCAAAAACCTCTTGGCACAAAGTGCAGCGGAAGAACACAAATGTATGCATGTCCAGGAGGTGTTTCTGCAAGTCATCCACAGAAGTGAACTGCTTGTCACAGCTTTCACAGATGTAGTAGGTTGAGGTGATCATGAAATGAATGGTAACATGCTTCAGCAGAGACTCCTGATTTGGAAATTCCTTGTTGCACTGAGGGCAGGTCAGCTTTGGCAGGACAGTGTCAAGATGTGTTTTTAAATGAGTCTGAAAACCGTCCAAGGAAGTATACTTAGCACCACACTGATTACAAATATATTCACCTGCAGGACGAGGAGGAGCACCTCCAACTGCCTGCATCATCTTTAAAGAGGTCTGCTCAATGGTTACAGGAGATAAGGGACTCATGGCTCTGGATTTTTTTCCATTGTGGATGTAATTCAGCGCCAAAGGAATGTTCTTATGGTTCTCCTTGATATGCTTGTTCAGTTTAAGAACACTATTAAATATTGGAGAATTTGTACAGTAAGAACAAGAATACACTTCCACCACTGGATCTTTTGGGGTTCCAAGCACAGGGGAACCAAAACGGGAACTGCTAAGATCACAATGGACTTGTCTAATATGCTCTTCCAGAGAAGAATCTGTAAGAAATCCCATGTAGCAATGGGGACAAAAGAATGCATTACTGTCCTTAGCAGCAGGGTTGGCAAATCCATGAGAACATCGGATGTGTTCCTGAAGGGTGTTGAGGTCATTGAACACTTCAGAGCAGAAGTTGCACTGGTACACCATGGCAGGCATGGTAGAAACAATCAGTGCTGGGTCTGGAGCTTCGTGGACTTGCTTAAGATGTTCGTTCAGATTGTAGAGAGACGGCAATACCTCCAAACAATACTGACA
The DNA here is from genome assembly GCF_034638445.1 of Ciconia boyciana. Classification (NCBI taxonomy): domain Eukaryota; kingdom Metazoa; phylum Chordata; class Aves; order Ciconiiformes; family Ciconiidae; genus Ciconia; species Ciconia boyciana. The sequence continues at coordinate 51,336,168 of NC_132935.1, read as the reverse complement.
GATATGGGCTTGTTCGGGTTTATCTAAATGCATAGTTTTCAGGTGTATCTGCAAAACTGCAAGGCTGGAAAATAACTGTTTGTTGCAATAAATGCAGCTGTAGGTAACTTTTGCCTGTTTACTCGAAGGACCAGTGATATCTGGCACTTGCTGAGCTGCCCGCTTCCTTCCACGACCTTTTGGTATAGGGGGAGCCGTTTCCACCATTGTTGAACTATCCACCGAGAGATTCGAATCCGGAGTGGTGCTAGAGACTGAGGTGTAGCCCACGGTTACCAAAGAGGGGCTGTTGCTGTGGTTGCACGACTCTGGCTGCTGGTGACTGTCCATGTGGCTGTACAGCTCCTCCACAGTATGAAAGTTCTCAGAGCAAATGCTGCATGAATTCTTCTTCTCACCATTATGAGCCTGCTCCATGTGATTCACCAGAGACGTTTCCTCTACAAAGAGTTCATGACAGTAAACACACTGAAGAGCAGATCGGTCTTCATTAGGGGAACACTCTGGGTGACATTCTGCAATGTGCTTCTGAAGATCTTCAGGAAAATCAAAGCCTTCTTCGCACTGACTACATTTCTGAGTGTCCTTCATTTTCCAGTCCTCCATCCGGGAAGCGGACTGAGAGCCATCTTTGTTCCTCTCGTGAACCTGCATGTGACCATGCAGCGAACTAGATGACAGGAATCCACGTCTACAAATGGCACACTTATATGGCTTGTTGGACGTATGAGTCTTTAAGTGAATTTTAAGATGATCACTCCTTGAGAACGCTGCATCACACTCACTGCAGTGATACTTCTTGTCTCCCGTATGAAGCTTTATGTGGCGGTCCCTGCTCCGTTTGTGTTTGAAGAGACGACTGCAATACGTGCATTTGAAAGGGAGCTTGTCGCTGTGACTTTGCTCGTGGTGCTTTAAGTAGCTGAGGCGGCTGAACGATTTATCACAAAACTGGCATGGATAGGGCAACCCTGGGCCTCCTTCCTCTTCACCAAAATCACAACCTTCTCCATGGCTTGGGGAAGTCTGGTCCTTGCTAGAAGGCGATGATGCTGGCCATGAGCAAGTGGGGTCATCCTCAACATCCACTCCATCTGAAATGAGAAAGAAACAGGCCCACAAGCTTAATCGCTACAGTTCAAAGGAGATAGCAAATGCATATGAACAACGCAGATCTGCTACTCCTAAATAGCTAAAACATATTAAACTCAGACTAGGATATTTCTTACACCTGTATCCAACAGCTTCAAGACCACATTTATTTTTATCAGACTGTAAAACATTAAAAGTTATTAAATAGTTCTGTGCCTATATTACCTTTTTATTGCTTTTTTATCATTCTTTCTCAGTTGCAGGATATGTATTATACATTGACAACTTTATTAAAATGCAGATTTTAATATATTTAATGTTTCTTTTGTATCCATTGTAAAATGATTTGCATATTATGTGAGCATCTGAAGAGTCAAAGGAAAGGAGAAAATATTACAGGAATAATTTAAAATTAATACAGTCAACCCACAGGCCTAATATTTAATAAAAAGATTCCCCCTGCTTTGCCACAGGTTTTTTTTTCCCTTCAAGTTGATTCTGAACACAGAAATCTTTTAAAGGCTATTACTGAGAGAGACTTGGGCGTTATTCTAAACAATAATAGGAAAAAATACAGGCGAGGAACAGGACAACAGTATAAACTGTGATGTTTTCTCTAATAAAGTGCAACCAGATTTCTCCAATAACGATACAATTCAGTTACTGAAAGCTGGCAGCTGGATCATTAAAGGTTCAAAACAAACTAACAACCCAACAGCTAGGATCAAGGAAAATGAGAAAGTTTCAAAAGGGTCAGATGTGAACAGCATTTTTTTTCCTTTTTAAGTTCAAGAGGTTGCCCACCACTTCTTCCTTTTTGCAAAGGTCTCAGCCAGCTGAACTTCCTTAGGCCAGCAGAACCTGTACTGTGAGGTGATCACAGACAAAGCGACTTGTAAAAAACTGGAAACAGGAAAAATGATAAACGATTGTGGTAAAAGCTGCAAAATTTACGAGTAACAAGGAAAAGACAAAACAGAAATGCTAGCCAGATAATAAAGTGAACTAGTTATCCATGATATTACCTCACCTCTAGACAGGGCAAGTTGCAACTATTTTTTTCAACAGATGTGCTCTACAATTTTTGCACCTTTTGTTTTAACTGTAGACTACAACACTACACTGATCACACTTATCTCAACCTAAAACTTCTGTAAAAATATTAAAAGAATGCTTGAAAGACCACTCCACATCAAATAATCCTTTTATTACTTTCCAGGGGCGATGCTTGGGGTCTTTTCCTTCCTGTAGAACTGATTACAGTAATAGTACAGAAAAAGACAGGATAAACCTCTTGAAAAATATCTTTCTTAAGGTATCCTTGCAAAGCGATGTTTCTTAACATCGTCAGCCTTCTCTCAAGAAATTTACTACACCAACATAAAAGTTAGAGCTGGCCTATATTACGTAAACAAATTCCAAGCCTGCTTTCTTTAAGGTAACAAGATTTTACTAGATTATCAACCTCTTGCTTATCCACAGGAAACAGATGAGGATTCATTCCTTTCCTGCATCTAGAAACTGATGACAACGCCATCTCACTATCAATGCCAGATGGCAACCATCTAACTCTGAGAAAACAACCAAACACCATTGCTGGATGCCTGCCCATTGACACAATGCTTTTCAGGATAAGTTGGAAACTGCACAGGTTTTTATCCTCTTGTTTACGTCTTGAAGAGGAGGGTTTCACAAATTACGCATACCTTTCACACACACACACATCTGTATTGTGTATCTGTATTTACCTATGTAGGGGTCTGCACTAATAGTATGTATTTAAATAACAAAACCAAACCCTAGCCCAAGTGCCCTGTCTTTGAACCGAAAATAAACGTGGTGTTTGGTTTTTTAAGATAAAAATTGGAAAATAAAAATCCCACCTTCCAGCAAAAGTACTATCATCTGCCAAAACGCTTCCCAATGAACTGAAGCAAAGTCACTCATTGTCACACATACGAAATAATACCAGCCAGGTAAGTTTTTAAGTTGGTACATTAATGATTGCAGTATTCACAGGAGACTTTTGATGTCAATCTGTGTACTGCCCTTTCAGATTGCTGGGTTTGACTCTACAACTGGAAATAATCAAAACAGTGGAACAACTATTCACAGAAAAAGATGTTAGCTTTTGCTACGTTTTTAAATTTTATTTTAAATGAACATTTTCAGACAGGTCTCTTAGGTGGAAAAACCTTTTGTCCTTTAAAAATCAAATATATTTCTGACATACAACCACTGCTGGCAGATAAACAGGAATTTATGTCAAGCAACCGAGTGAAGAAAAATAGACTGTGACTGCCTAGGCAACATATTTTGTAACCAAATTTAGTATTAAAATGTATATCCTATGCAGAAATGATATATTATTATATAAACGTTTAGAGGAATATATAGTAAGTGTTATAAATAGTGTACCATCACTGACACAGTAGTAAATCACTTCCTTTTTGTGGCCACTGCCTGCCCGGTTTTACCTATTATACAACTATTCCCTCTGGCTCGTGCATCTCAGCGGGCTGGCAGCAGGGTCAGGATCAAGCGCTGAGTGTGACCACGGTATAAGCAACGGCAGCCCCTTTCCCCCACCCAATTCCCGTTGCTTGCTCGGGGGTCTCTCCGTTAGCTTTTATACAAGGTAAGAAAAACAGGGGGGAATAGTGTAACTACAGCACAGAGCCGGTTCTTACTTTCCAACCGGCAAATATAAATGTTTCTGTATGTCACTTTGCTGTTGGGTTTTTAATCCGAGCCCATAATAATTCTGCAGAGAATTATTTTGTGCAAAAATAGGAGAAGAGCAAAGCGCTTTGTGCAAAAAGGAGAAGAGCAAAGCACTTGCAGGTCCAACTTGCGTCCTTTTAACTTGAAATGTGAAAATCTCTCAGTCTCTCAGAGCTACAGAAGAACCAGCGAGGCAGGGGGAGTTCCGCACAGTGCACGGCAGAGGACAACAGGATTTTCCCGAGTACGAGCCTAACAATGCGGCCAACGCATTTCCCCGGCTTCCCCCCGGCGCGGCGGGGTGGGGGAGAGCCGGCGTGGAAGGGGCACCGGCGGCCGGCCACCGCGCTCGCTCCGGAAGGAGGGCCCCTGGGCTGCTCTCACACAAAGGGTTCCCAAAGGCGGGCCTGTCGGCCGTCAGCGACCCGCGGAAGGACTTTTGAAACCTTGCTTCTGCGTCTGGAAACGCTTTCGCTGCAGTGACTTTTGCTGCGCAGACTCCAACTTGAACACTGTGTGAATATTGTGTGCGATGGACTAAGGCGCCTGGTGAGCATAGGGGCTGTCTAGGAACGGATCTGGAGACAGCGATCAAGAAGGAAACCTGGACTATGAATAACTACTGCTACAGCAGGACGTGAATGATGGCATTGCCTGTCCTGCTGTCTCCCCACCCCTCCCCACAGAAGATGCCACCCCATAAAATTAACGTGCAACCATTAAGAGCATCTCCTTCAAAATGGCAGTGATCCGCAGCCTGCTACCGTGTGCCGAGGCTGCTCCACGCGCCCAGGCGCTGGGTGAGCAGATCTGGGCACGCGAAGCGGTGACGGAGGAGCCCCCGCAGCTAAACCAGCAGGCACGGGACGTGGTCTCCGCTCCCGCTTTCCCAGGGGCACTTCCCACAGAGCCAGCTCTGTGTTGGGGGTAAAGTTTGACCTGCTGTCAGGCAAACCCCTTTTTGCTGATCACTCTCACAGAAAATACAAACAGTTTGCTGCTACTCTGCATACAGCCATGCGTATATAAATCTGCAGACACCTACCCACCAAGCTATGTCAACATTACAAAATACTGGTTTTTAATGCTATAACAAGCTGTTTTAAAATACTCTGGACCAAATTCAGATGCACGCATACAAGTCCCCAGGAGTGGTACACATCTATCTGGGGGCAGAATAGGGCTCCAGGTATTCAACAGTGTTTATAGAGTTTTAAAATATATTTTCTGTATTGACTTATTTTTTTTTCCTTCGGCACTCACTAAGTGCTACTTACTGTAAATGCCTTTTTTGTGTTATGGCAAGTATTCTGAGTTTCAATGTGATGCACTTAACATGTCCACGTAAATTTTTAATTTTTGGAACCAGTCACTTCACACTCGCTGACTCTAAGAAAGCTCTAGCACTCACAACCAAAAAACTTTGCTGGAAATCAGCTACAAGGCCTAAAAGTCTATTTAAAGATGCAAATGTGTGTGAATAGTTAGTGCAGATGTTTTTCTACACCAACTGTACTTGCTGAGTTTCACCATTTCCATAAAGCACATTAAAACAAGTGTGTGAACACTCCGAGATGAAAGTACCAAGCACTCCTGAGACTTCCAGTGGAAAGTAGAGCTGCCTGACTTTTCTCCAAGCAGACAGGAATGCCCATGATTCAGCAGCCTGAGTAAATAAAAGAGGTCCTTATTTCCTAATTTTGCTGGCTGGCCACACTGCAGCAGTCTCTGTGCTGCTGCCAAAGGGGATGCAAAACTGGAACTACACCCAGCAGCTGAAGGACTGTCTTTGTTAGCCAGCCAGGCCTTCCTGACCATCTTCTGGCAACAAAACTACCGTATCCTGCGAGGAAGACCTCCATCTCAGGCTTGATAGTTCTCTAGTCTGTCTAATAGGACGAAACAACAGATTTTGCCTGGTCTGTGTTGGAGGAGGACAGCTGGAAACTCAGTTAGTAGCAGAGTAACACCTGTTCAGTCATATTTATGGGGGAAAGTGCTCACTAACAGAAAAGTGAAGTAATACCAGAAGGAGTTATCCCGCGAAAGGGGAGGGAGGAAGGGGGAAGCATCAGAGCACAAAAGCACCTCTGTGGAGTTAGCAGCCAGCCACTCATGTGCCAACCCCAGTAGTCGTGAGGTCTTAAAAGTGATCTTATCCCTAGTGCTGCCGACTGAATTAACAGTACCGCTTCAGAAAAACGTTACTTAGTCACCGGGAAGGTTTATGACATATGCATGCTTTGGCTGGAATACACTTCAGGGCACTTGCTTTATCATGCCTTATTTTTCTGTATGATTTAAACATGTTTTTGCTACCACTAGACAAATGGCCACATTCCTAAAGCAAATGTCAGCAAACCTTTATGCGCCATAATACATAAGGTTCCTCTGATAGAACAGAGTTTACAAATATGAACAAATTAGTATTTTCAATATCCTGTAAGCAGCAGTTTTCCATTTTCCCCATTTTGCTGCTCAAGTAACTGGGGCACAGACAAGCTGGAGCGGTTTGCCTCAGGTTACAAATGTAATCTGTGCAAAGGAGGAAACAGAACCCGTATCTCCCAGGTCTGAGCCATCCCTGCAAGAAAAATCCTTTCTCCCCCAGAAACACAGAGCTGGCAAAATGCTTAAGCTGCTGGACCCAACCAAAGAGAAAGCCCAGCAGTCTAGCTGGACAGACACCCCCCAGCTCTCGGTCCTGCTGATACGTTCTGGCTCCTTTGCCCCCTTAACGTAACGGCAGACTGGTCACACAACTATCCCCCAGGACCCCATCTGAAGTACTAAATAGCAAGGTTTCTTTAACAGGTACAAAATTTATAACAACGGGTTACACAGGACGGGAATAGATACTAAAGATGACAAATCAAGTACACCAGGCAGCAGCACATAAACACATCTACTACATACTGCCACAGGCATACGGATTAAGAATGCACATGTATGCATTGAATTGTTGTGTAGTTATTATTTATTGTCCCACCGCCAGCCAAAGGCCTGTTCATATACCACTGCGTACACATATATGTGCTCATATGCACATATTGAAAGGGATGGAGAACACATATAAAGGTACAGCTTTGCTAATTTACCAGATGGCATGCTACAAGATAGAATTTGAATTGTAAGAAAGGAAGGCCTAAATAACAGGTAGGTAGGTCAGTTAACTGGATGTATGATAGAGCTCCACAGTTTTAAATCCTTGCATTTTTGTGCAGGTAATTGAGTGGAGTGGTTATTATATATCATATAGTTTACTTGTAATGGCCGTTTCAGGTTTTAGTGCTGGACACATTTTATATTATTACCACCACTAATTGTCTGCAGGGCTACCTTGAAAATGAGATAAGGAATCTTAGGGGAATATGCAGGTGTGAATAAATAGTAAACGAAGAGGTTAGATATTGCTGAAATAAAACAATATTGTGCTGTGCGCTGAATAGATCTAAATAACTAGAAGATCAAAGGATAGTGTTTAAGCGTTAACATGACTTACAGTGATGGCCTAACATATGTGTCACTGAAACAAACAGTTTTAAAGTTTTTAACAGAATTAGCAGACAGTGCTAGCCTTCAAAGTCACTTTAAATAAAATATACATTATTACATAATATTCTCTGTTTACTTTCAATACAAATGTACAGAGTTTTGGAAAGGCTGCAACTTTAATATAACCACCACATTTTTTTCACATCAGTGACCCCACATTAAACTCACTCATTTGTCTCATAACTTATTAAATGGCTTGAAAACTAATACTCTGTAATGGGCATTCAAAAGAGAAATGTGAACTTTAAAAATTATTTATAATTTACAGATGTTTTTAAAATCTATCAATATTTCAAAACTGCTTTGGGAGCACCAATTAAATGCATTACCAGTTAGATTACTGGGGGAGAAACATACAGGGGTTCCTGACCAACAGAACTGAGACAGCTGGTAGGGAGGTTTCCCCATTTTAAATTTCATAACCAGAAGAAAGGCAGCTCCTGGAAACAACAAATAAGTCACTTTAATACCTCGCAGGAAAAACCTGCTTGCTTTTATAAAATGGCTTTAATGCCTACATAAGTAGTTAACATTCCTGTATTGCTCTCCTAAGGTAACCTAAGCCTCCAGTTCCATTATGTCTTCTTCAGAAGACATATTACTATTACATATGTAGAGAGGAGCATAAATGTTTTCCTTGATTGTTGCTTAAAGTTCATTTGAACAGACGGAGCCCAATGAATTCCACCTTCTACAGCCAAATTAAAGAAAATGTAAGCAGTTCACATTCTGTTCCACCTTTCAAATCATACACAAAACCCAATTTGCAACTAGAAGAAAACAGAGCTACCCTCCGCTTGTTTGAGGAAGCCAGTATTTTGTGCCTCTGTAGGCAAAGAGAAAGAATAAGTAATTTTCCACAGTCCTGTACATATAACTAATGACAGTCACCATCCTCAAAGCTTATTATACTGCTTTACATAATTGGGAATCGCATGTCACACAATTAATTTCCAGGGGTTGTTTAGTTGTGACTATACAAGCACTAAGCGATTCAAATTAGCTCATTTGTCCACTGCTTAAATGTGACAAACACATTTACACTGTATTTCTTCCACTGTTAAGTTGCTGTTTCTTTCAGTAGTTGTTTTTGTTTGTTTGTACAGTATGAGTCAGAGACCACCAGGCTTGTTCCATCTGAAGCTAGGGTCAGAAAAAAGCACCCTGAGAATAATTACATTTAGAATCAAGATAATGGGAGAGCAAAAAACCCATTCAAATACTCCAGCAAACTTGCACATAATAATGATCGCCTAAGAATCTGTATATTAACAACCTTGTACTAAAAGTAGTGATTCAGTCAATCAGGTCTTTCCTAGAAAATAATCATTATAATTTGTTGTGCTGATAACAGTATTTGTACTGCTTATGAAGAACAGCAAATGACTAGGGGATAACAGTTCAGGTTCCTCACTGGACTCCAATGCTTTCCTCTGCCTTTTGCTTTCACTGGGTCGTGCTCTCCCCAGGCAACACCATGAATAGGACCAGAAACCCTCTCCTTCCAATCCTCCCCTGCACTGCAGCTCCTTTTGAAAGCTCTGAAGTGTACAGAAGCCTCAGAGATAGCAGCCCCTATAACACAGTGCCAGTCATGAAAGTAACTTTCCAGTGGCACAGAGGTATTAAAATGAGTTGACTGCTTCTTTCTTTCCCAGGTCACAATATAAATAAGGAGAGTGTCTGAAGTCAGAGAAGCGTCGTTCTTTCTCTTTCCTTCCCAAAACCAAATGATCCAGAGGCTCGGACCCTGAGAGCTGAAGGAGACCCTGCTTCACAGCTGCCTTCCAAGTCCCCATTCCCACACAGCCCCAAGACCCCACGGGGAGGAAGGGCAGGCTGTCAAAACCTCCCCAGCTGGAGGCTCAGACAAAAGATGGAGACCCTGAGCAGGATTTGCAGGCAGAAACCCGTGAGATGTCAAGCACCACTGTGGGTCCTGATTTGAATATCACCCTTCTTTCAGTTAATCCAGAGTTTAATCATGAAGGTCTGCAGGGATTGCTGTGGGTGTACCTCATGCTCGGCCGCCTTCCCTCTTTTTTTTTATCACGTATGCCTGTCCCTCCCACCTGTGCCTACATTGCAACCACCCCAATTCATTGCTTCATTGCCTCTAGACCAGAACAGCAACAGCAAGACACACTTTGAAGGGGGCTAAACTAGGACAAAGAAAAGAAGGAAGGCAATGTGTGGAGAACAAAAGAAGGGAATATAAGGTGGGGAGAGAGAAGGGAGTAAATAATTGCATCTGAAAGAAACTCGGGCAAAGATATTGCAAAATTGCTTATAAGAAATGGAAAGTAAAAGGAAATGAAGATCAAGCAAAAGCAATGCAGGCAGTTAACGCTTTCAAAAACGTATCAGTGTTATTTTACAGTGTGCTAGAATTAAATACAGTAAATAAACACAGAACTGCTTATTTCTTAGAATGACAGAGATGTGGTGGCGGTCTTATTTACACAGGTGAAAACTCCTGGACCTAGATCTGCAAAGGGACTTAGGTGTCTCCAGGAGCCTAGGAAGCAAAGAAAGCAGGATTCATGGGGCCCTGGGGGGGACCAGGAAAAGGTCTGCAACCTCGCAGCTTGGGCACTCAGCTGGGCTTGTTATACGTTAAAGAGGCACTGGATAAAAACAAAAATAAACCTAAGCACAAGTTCCAGACTGCAAGAACCTCTGCACTAAATGAGTGTCCTTCTCAGTAGGTTAACAGTTCCTTCTCAAATGTGCTCCTACCAGCCCTATGAATAGGGTTCTCTTTGCTCCAGCAAGCCCAGCTTCCACGGGAAGAGATCTCTGCACAACCGAAGACCCTCTGCTCAGAGGCAGGAAATGTGGCTTTGCATCCCCTCAGGATGCTGAGGGAACCTAATCAAGGCCTCGTGCCCTTTAATACTCTACCTACCGGGCACCTATATAGGGAAGACAGGAACACAGCACTTTCTGCTGAAAGCGCTCACTGTGTCCTGGGCTTAGTAGGATGCTCTCTGTGCAGCAGGCTGATCAAAGACGATGGGTACCCAGATGCTCACACGAGGGTAGTTTGCATAGACTGACAAGTCACAGATACCTGAGGAACTTTTCACGAAAAAAAGAGGTGCCTACCAAATTGAGGTGAACCCAGAAAGGTAGGTTTTGGACAACCATTTCTATTTAGCTTCTTATAGTCCATCAACATCCCATTTTAGGCTCCCTTTTTTTTTAGATCTGGCTGTTAGTGCAGATGTGCTGCACAGCTGTTAAAAGTGATGTCCCGCAGCAAAGGTAACTTTGGTTTTTAAACTAAGTCAGTGCTCAGAATGACAAATGCTTACACCCACGCTAGTGCAGCACAGTCACACTGGGAGCAGCGTGTCTCAGGAACCTTTTCACTGGAGTCAAAATGCCATGCAAGACAATACAGCCCTTTCTCCCTGACCCTCATTTTCTCCAGGTTACTTGAATGGGAACACATGTGGATGTCTATGCCATGGGACAGGCACAGGTTGGTAGGTGTGTGTGGCTTCCACTAACTTACAGGCAGTCTAGCCTGTAAGAAGGACCAATGAATTTCCCAGTTCAGAATGGTCAGAAGACCAAATCCTACTATGAAACTGTCACGTGAACTGTTACACCTACCATCTTCCTATCTTGCAGACCATCAGTCCCTCTATGTGGAATTTTGCAAGGTAAGAGTTGCATTTAAAATATATATGCTTCATTCAGTCCTTTCATGTTAATACAGGTTTATTTGGGTGATTTAATTATAAAAAAGATGGGGAAATTATTTGCAAAAGGCAGCATTTTCCTTCTCTTCTGTATAATTTCCATTCACCAAAGCCTGCTGAAACTCATGATTAACTGTCTGAAATAGAGGCCTCTCCAGAAATAAAGAGATCTCTGCTTTTTAAAGCCTATATCTAAAACAACCCTTTGTACCTTCCTCAGTGTAGAATGGAAGCCTGGTGTGAAATACAGTAAATTAAGCCTTCTGCTGTCAGAGCTGGAATTAAGAGTAGAGCAGAATAGCGGCTGGATTGGAAATGATTTTTTTTTTTATTGGCTTCATTTACATCCTGTCTAAGGTCTTCTGAGCAGCTCAAGGTGTCTTATCTCTGGCTACCAGGGGGTATTTTGCAGTCAAAGCAGTTAACGTACTTTCTCTCTCTCTCTTTTTTAAGGCCATCTTATCTTATCAGACAGATCTCTTCAGGCTGAGGAGAACCCATACTTATCAGTAGCTGTACACTGTATTGACAGCTCAGTGCTGCTAGGGACAAATGAAAGCTTAGGGTAGAGAAAGATCAGTTAACCTGTTCCACTCTCAGTTTAGACTAATCTTTGGTTTGTCTAACTTCAGGAAACAACGTCTTTTCTCTGTTTACTTGGACAACAGAGGCACACAATCACATCATCAGTTGCTAAATCTGGTGCACAGGTACAGCCACTGTAATAATCCCCAAGGCAGTCTGCCTGATGACTTTTAAGTGTGAGCAGTGCTCTGCTGACCTCCAGCAACTCCTTCTCCAGGTGACCTCAGGGATGGCAGACTGTTCTGGGAGCATCTGAGAGTTGCTGGGATCGCACAGCAACACAAAAACTGAGGGCTGCACAGACTCACAATTTGTAAACCAGCCTTACCCCAAAGCAAGGGGAAGTGCGCACGCTGAGGGCCAGAAAAGGAAAAGTAATCCCACATATGCTCCAAATGGAAGCAATGAGACTGAAGGTGAGCCTGAAGAGCACCCTGCAAGCCTGTTCTTGGATCAGAAGATAAGGTGAAGAAGCAGTTTATTTAGACCTGTCCTCCATATCCTACCAGGGTAAACCTTACAGAACGACACGATTAGTAACTAAGAGCAGTCAGCCCTGCTACCTGGTATCTCCAGGAAATACACAAGCCAGCTTTCTCACTTACCACAAAGAAAAAGATACAAATGGCAAGATTCCTCTTGTCCTTTACCTGATGTCACGAGCAGTGAACCAGGTCTAAAAAGTTACAGCTGCTGCTACTGAAAAATCATTCACCATAATTTCAGGTGACAAAACATGCAATTGAACATTAAGCCTTGTGTTGGTCCTGCTTTCTACTTTTTTATGTTTATTTTTTCTCTCTCTTTTGTGTCCAAACACTTCATGAGCACTTTTATATTAGTGATAACCCTAGACTCTCCCTGCAGAGAAGGTTCACTATTAATTGTCCATTATCTTGGTGTGTCAGCACAAAGGAGAGGGGAAGAAATTCTCATCCAAATGGTTTCACCTCCCTCTCTTGAGAGTGATGCCCTTGTCAGGGCATTAAAGACATGAAAACCTGCCACTTATCAGAATTGTGTTTGAATCGAACTACTGTCCTTGAAAACAGTAGACACCAGATACCATCAAAATAAGCCACATTGGCAGATCCTGTTCCACTGTGACTCAGGCAACCTTTATAAAGCTTATATACACACTTGTGATTGCATATGATCAGTAACATTATAGCCGTGGCTTAAAATAAGAAAGGCACTTTCTTTTTCATTTTATAAAACAATAAGCATATTATAAATAGGAATTGCCAGAATGAAGAAAAGTTGGCCAGCATCTATGTTAAGTCTCTCGATACCATATTAAAATGTGGGATAGTAGTATGTGCAGATTTTTTGAAAAGAGATGGTAGTAGAAGGAAAAAGATACATATGACATTTTTTATGAAACAGTTTGGAAGATTTCAACAGTTTAAATAAGCCTGAGGACACACTTGAATGTAAACTCATTGCTGAACCAAATCGTAAAATTTTTTAATTACTTCACACCACCAATTCTTAACAAAACATAATTCAAGCCTATTAAAATGCTGAATTTGCTTGCTAGAATGAAACAATATTTCAAAGAGGTCTTTAGTAATTCTATTAACCTGCTCAGAAACAACAAAAAAAGAGCGCTTAAGTTACATCCACAGCTGCAGAGCTCTATGTATCTTTTTTGGACGATCAATGACTGTCCTCGCTTTTCACAGTTTGAAGTCGCAAAGAGGAGGAAAAAAAAGAAAAAGAAGTTACGCTTTGCTTTTAACAAGTAAACAAGTGTACAAATTAATTCAGAGAGCTGTAATTTTGAAAATTTTCTATGTTTAATGTGCACTGCAGTTAAACTACTTTTTCTGTACAAATTAATTTACTGCATCAGTGATCGATGTTTATGTTTAGGCAATTTTATTTCTCAGTATGGTAAAATTAGACCTAATAGTTGCAACCTGTTATGTCCAATCTGTCACTGAAATTCAAATTGCCTTTTTCCTATTATTCAAGGAGCAATTTGGAGGAATTAAAGCCATCTAAAACCAGAAGACAAACAATTCTCTGTAAGGACTCAATAGCCTGTGTCATCAACCTGCTCTAGAAAGCGGTGGTCCTTCCTCGGCAGAACCGCTGCTACCTTTGCTCAGGGTCTGAACGTTTCCAGCCTGGAGAGCCACAAAAGGCACAAGTCTGAAGACAGCAGAGCGTTGTGCCACTCCTTGAAGGGAATGTAAAGACAGTATGCGTTTTGAGTGAGTGGAAGTATCGTTAACAGCTAACACAAAGACCCTTCTCTGTATTCTATAACTGTTGATGTTCACAAGTTTTCAATTAGCTGTCCATGTATCTACAAAAAATAGATTTTGTTCTTCATCTGGGACAAGTTAGTCATTGTCATCTTGTTCTTGTCAGTGAAGCACTCAGCTGCCACCGACAATTATTATTTATTACTTCCAGTACTAAAATACACTGGTCGAACTTTGTTTATACTACCCTTTGCCTTATTTTTCCTCGCTTCAGTGGAAGGGCTATGCTATACACACCAGGTTATTCCCTCAATTCACCTGAGGCTTCTTGAGGTCTCAAAGCCCCCTGCCCCATCTTCCAATGTATCTTAAATGGTTTGATCACATTTAAATTTCTGTATGGTCTTTTACTCTTAAAAGCCTTACAATAATCCTCCTCACAATTAAGAAACAAACACTCTCTCTCCTTCTCCCCAACACTTCTACCTTTATCTTTAGCTTTATTTTTCTCTGTGTGTTTGTGTATGGGAAGGAGAGATTCCTTTTTCTCATGCACAGAGAATGAATATTTTGCTTTCCGAATACCAGCCTGCATGCAAGTTTTTGGTCTTGTTGGGGATGGATGAAATAGAAACAGTGAGATGAGAGATAATGTTGGTTTTGAGGAGATTTTGCATCTTTTCCAGTCATTTCGTTTTACACTCCGTCTTTTATCACTTTTAAAATTCCAAGTAAGCTCATTTCTTTGCAAGATTGCTCAGTTCATCAAGCTGATTAATACTTTTGCTACTAGGCTGTACTGATTAATGTGGATTAGTCAAGTGATTAATAATTTTACTGTTTTGCAGGACAAAGCTGCCCTAAACGTCTTGGGTTTTGATAGTATTTTACAACTGGAACTTCCTTAGATGGATGATATGTAACTTCCTGGATTCCCAACACTCAGCAAAGTGGCATGACCTTACCCTTGGGTTCAGTTCTCTGGTTTAGTGCCCATAAACCATCTTCAGATGACAATATTTGAACTAAGACCCTTGCTTTTTGTACAGCACTTGGCTGCTCCTTCCTCTTCCTCCTAGCTGTTTGTTTCATTCCCCTGGTTGATGTTATCAGACTTATCTCAATGTGAGGTAAAGCACGTCTTTTTGCTGATTCCTATGCAATTTCTAGAACAAAGACCTGAACTTCTGTTGATTCCTTGGCAGCCAGCATAACACAAATAACAACATCATCTACGCGGGTTCAGGTATGTATGTAACAGTTAAATCATTTGATGCGGAATGGAAAACAGATACTTTATTTCTAGTATTTGATGGTAAAGCACAGACCATTGTATTCCACGATTACATTTACACGCTTCCTCCTGAAGTGGCCAATGAACCAAATCACTGTTTATCATCTATTGTACAAGATTTCCTGACTCTGCTCATGTTTAGACTTCTGTTTTGCTGATACTGGACTTCACAGTATCGTCAGTCTCCAGAGGAGCATATAAAAGCATGATCTATTTCTAAGACTGAATAGCAGGCTCTGTGTTAGGTAATGCATTGGCCGGTAGGCTGCACTTTCTTGCTAATTACAGTGGAAGTTTTCTCTTAAAGAAAACATGGCATTGCAAACGGCATGGAATCAGCTTTCGTTCTAATTGGAGCTTTCTTTCTAATTCTCTCAGTACTAAGTTTCCCCATAAACACACTCTTCTATATTTGGATACGGGATTTAACCCTCTTAGACGAAATAAGACTTGACACAATTCTATATTTATTTGATCTTTTCTAAAGAACCAATTGCAAGCCAAGTAGCACAAAGAGCCAAATGCAAAACAGTAAAAGTAGAAAGCAAAATCTAATAGCATGTTACAATATGCTATACACACAGAATTCAAAAGGGACCTGCCAGCCCCAAAAGATTCAATTCCTGACTAGTTAGAGGAAAGAGAAAAACAAAAGGGTAGCAGATGCAAAAACAAAGGTAGGGAGCCCATAAAACAGTCATGGATAGGCCAACTGAAATAAACAGGGCTTGCAGCTTGCCTTAAAGGCAGCCAGCAAGGGGCTCTGGCAGGGAGTTCCACAACCGAGGACAAGAAAGACTTGCCTTCGGCCCGCGCCTGACTCAGCCCAGGGAGAGAAAGCCGACTATGTCCAACTGTGAGCAACTGCCAGACAGGGACATGGAGTGCAAAGCTGCTGCCCAAGAACTGGGGGATTAAAATTTGAATAGTTACATGGATGGGGCTATATTTTTTAATGTATCAGCTTTCCACCCCAAAGAGGCTCCGGATCAATTTCAAGGGAAACAGTTAGGAGCACATTACAGTAGTCTAGCCCAGATGACTGCAGTATGGTCTCTGTCCAAGATAAATAAGCAAACTGTTCAAATAAGCTGGAAATTCATCACGGGGATGTAGAACTAGGGCCCTTCTTGCTGGGGAAGGAACATTACGATGTTGGTCAATAATACTCCTGACTTGTATCCTGTACTAGCCCGAAAATGTCTCCCCACATCCCAGAACACTTCCTGCTTCTTTATTTCATGCCCATTAAGAAGGCAGCCTCTCAAGGCATACCGTCTAAATGTTTCCCCCCGTTTTCCTCAGTCTTGTATGTGTTGTGCTACAACCAGTTTCACTCCTCTAAAGCATATCTACTGGAGACATATGTTACATGCCTGCAAATAGACTGCAGACCTCCTGTAAGCAAGCACAGTTCATAGCAGACCAAATGAAAATATCATATATTGTAATGTCTCCAGTCAGTTAATGGAACTGCAACCTCTAACTCCTCTGATATCTCACATCCCACATAAAGACAGAGAAAAAAAGGAGATATAATGGAAGAATCCCTTGTGGAAAAAAGCAAAGACTCATCTTGGAATAAGGTATTACCCATTTGGTCCAACCATTTAATTGCTCTAGGCCAGATGCCAGTTTTGGGTCACCTCCTTGGGCCAGGCTCCAGAGACATGGGACGGGAGCCCTCACCTCCAACACGGACACAGTGGCAGCTTGAGGAGCAAAGAGCTGGGGAGTGAAGGGTGCACTAGGAGCATCCTGACCATCAGGAGGAGCCAGGAACAGCTGTTCCTGCCGAGCTAC
The DNA here is from genome assembly GCF_034638445.1 of Ciconia boyciana. Classification (NCBI taxonomy): domain Eukaryota; kingdom Metazoa; phylum Chordata; class Aves; order Ciconiiformes; family Ciconiidae; genus Ciconia; species Ciconia boyciana. The sequence continues at coordinate 51,319,192 of NC_132935.1, read as the reverse complement.
AGTCCCAACACTGGGTCACTTCAAAAAATGGGTAATCCAGGCAGAATCATGCTGGGGACTGGATCTGGCTTGCAGGACATTTTTTGGACCACTCTGTATCAACTCCAAAGCAAAAGCTCTTCTCTGGCTTTTACCATGGCAGAAAAAAAGCCTATTTTGTGGCTTTTTATCTCATGGGCATAAACCAAATCAAAACAATCTGAAATGCAATCAAGACAATTAGGTTTTTTATTCCTTCTGATCCTAACATGGCTGCAAAGGAGACGGATAACCTTCCGGTCTGATCTTCACCTTCCTGGCAAAAAGAAATATGAACAACATCAGAGCAAACAATTGCTGACTTTGTACCAATGTGCAGGCAGCCTATACTAACCAGGCAGCCTGTAACAGGAAACATTTCCAGGAATTTTACATGTGTTTTTATTACTGCAGGATCTGTTTTCTCGGTTTTATTCAGTTGTGAGCTTGGATTTTAGAATGCAGTGGTACAATACTGTGCCTGCTACTTAGAGAGTGGGATGGCTGAAGAAAGGCTGTATTCTCCCTGAATTTTCTACATCAATACTTGGCTTTTGTTCCTTGGCTCTAATGTCTGCTACTTTAGCCCAGGCTTACCATCCCCACATTGGCCCACTTTATTTCCACAGAAAACTTCCAGATCTCTGTTGCTATTTGATACAAAATTACTGCCTCTGAAATATTTTAATTTGCCAACTTTCTTCACGAGCTAAAAACTGTGTTCCACTGAAGAGGCGGTTTGCATCACCTCAGATTATCTTATGCAAGGTAAAAAGAATCCATGACCCTGACTTAGCTTTATCACGAGCTCCTACTGTGAAGAGTTTAACCCTAAGCGATCATTTTCGTAAGCTCAGCTACGTTCCTCCCTTTCCCCATGCATTTAATTGCAAAAAAGCTAATATTCTGTGTGTGGCAGGCATGATGTACTGGAGATGTACTGAACACACTGAGGAAACTTCCAGCAAGTGATTGAAGTCAATGAAATATTAGCAGACACGTCCAACAGATACAGAGGAGGACTAGCAGAAAAAGAATTGGCCAACCTTTTGAACACTAGGCTGTTTCATTTGACTTATGTTACCAAAATACTGTAATATACTGAAATCTACAGTCTCAGAATAAAATCCTGGCCCTGCTGAAGCCAATGGAATTTTGCTATTAACTTTAATGTGACCAGTATTTTAGCTTTGGTCTGGATCTGGTTAGATCTAGGGTTTAAGAAAATCAAACTTATTGCCTGGGAGTCCAGTGGTAATATTCAAAACGAATGAGCTATATTACTTGGGTTCATGAGGAAAATACAAAATGAAAATTATGGTAACTTTTCAAGGTTTATTAACTCAAGTCCCATAGCCTCGAGGGGCTCTCTCCATCTGCCCTATTTATATGCTACCATGACAGTTCCTGCTCTTCTATAAGTTATGTTTAAAAAGTCTTTGTAGCATAGGAATTTTTTTAACTTCCCACAGATAAGTATTTTCAGCAAAAGCACACTGTGATTTTATTTTATACTAATTAACTATGAAACGTTTTTTTAACCAAATATGAATACCTAACCACTAACTTGCATATACAAAATGCATTTTGAACTGGCTATTTGGAACACTAACATATATATGAAAAGTAATGTGTCTCTGTATTTTACATATACATAAAACTAAATAAAGGCACACGCCAAAAGAAAGCTTTCCCTTCTTCCACAAATTTTGTCAAAGACTCTGAGATGTAAATTATGTCTTTAACTAATTCCAGATAAAAAATAAACCAACCCGTATTTCTCAAGTCACTCTTCCAGAAAAGCCTGCAAGGTTAACTGAGCCAGAGCTTGCAGATGCGTTCCAAAAGTGAGAACTCCTTGCAGGGACCGTACTGCTCCCAGCTCCATCCCTGTTAGCTGGATGGCTGGCTGGAGGCATCTTGCAGGGTACAACTGTAGCACTACTGCATTGAAGGAGGTGGTCTCTCAGCTGGCCCAGCAGTATGGTAACGGAAATACAGATGTTAACATTTTTGATGACACTAACGGGCAAACTGTGCCTCTCCCACAGTTCAGCTAAAATGGGCTCTGCAGTGGCTCACTATACAGTCGGATGTCAAGTCTCAGTGTGCCCAGGTGTCGTTAGAGCAATGTCTTAAACTCCACTCAATGGCCCTGTTGCAGGTCCAAGAAGTACTTGCAGATGGTCCGTAAAGAGGTGCTTGATCATACGGCATGGCTCCCCACTTCCAGATGTAACTGCCCTGAAGGCTAACCAACATGCATTGTTTCGCTAATCTTACATTTCCTTATTAAGAGTTGCCACAAATATTTATGGAGTCATGAAAGGGAGATAGCTTGCGAAATGATCAGAATGACTCCTGTGTACTCTCCACTTTACAGACTTAGTGAAGTTCTGCTTTATAGCTGACTCTGGAAAAGTTTCAGATGTGTCTTCATGGTTCCTCTCATCTTTTCACCAACACCCTGCACTTTGACTAAACTCGCAGTGCCAAGAGGATCAAATTGCTTTGGTCAAGTTTTCAACACTAAATACTGAAAATTTCCTGTATTCACAATCACTTTGGCAAGAATTAACTTGCCCTTTTCTACTGAAAGAAGTGCTGAACTACTATTAGAGTCAGATTATCAACATTTTTTTTGGAGTGAGATGTTCAATTGTTCAGAATTTGCCCTTTTATGGATTATTAACAATGCATGTGAATTCCCGAAATTAATCCACTAATGCTTTGTTTGCTGGCCCTCCCAATCAGTTTCTAACTGGGAACCAATTTGTCTGAAACTCTGCTGACAACAGTTCTATTTTCTCCACCAAATTATGTTCTTGCATAGCTAAGTGCTCCATTTAAAAAAAACAAACCCCCCCAAAACTTACTGGCTTTCAGTAAGGCTCTCAGTCATCACGCTCACTTGATGCGTTATGCAGCAGTTTCTTTTTTAAGGCTTTACAAAGTTTTTGCCCAATTTACTTGTTGGATGTTTTAAGTCTTCTTAAATTTAAGATGCAAGGTTATTCCTATGAAAGATGTGTCTCTGACAGGCATTCTACTCCTACACTGAAGATTTTGCTCTTGAATTTTGGAGAGATATGGACTAATTCTTGATGTTACCTTACATCAGTCTTATATCAGTGTAAATTGGTCAAATTCAAATGCGTTACTTTTGTCAGACATCAGTGTGAGACCTGTGAGATCAGATGAGGCACACAAAGACGGCTTTTCATTTTATGGAGCTGTCTGAAAAGCTATCAGTTCTTAAAGACGTGTGGTTCTTGTAAAAATGTCTGCTGAACCCTTCAGATTGAAACATTTTATCAATATGTATATTTTTAACCACTATAATAATTATTATTATCAACATCAGTGGCAACAAGGACTAGACAACGACTTTGTATAGGTTTGGCTCTTCTCTCCCAATTTCCATTTACAACTGCCAAACTGCCCGCTCTGTTTCTTATGTAAAATTGCAGATGTCTTCGTATTAATCAAGAGCCTAATACACTCCAGATGAATAAACAACTTCAGCGCTGCAGCACGTACCTCACTTCTTAAACCCAGGATTTATTGGAGCGGCCTGTTCCAAGATCTCTTAACTTAAAAAAGATGGTTTATTGTTCCTCGCTTCTACAGCAGGGGCCTAATAAATGCGTCGAAACTATGTCTTTGTCCCTTTGCAACACAGTATTCAAAGAGATTTCCAACCCTACAGTGTAACATTATCCAAATCCTTTGAAACCGTAAGTAGTTGCTCAAACTCAACCATCCAAATACAGAAAGCTTCATAGGGAATCAAGAGCAAGGTGATACATTAGTGATGACTGGGCTACACTGGTGGCTAGCCCCGAGTCCCCTGCAAAACGCTATGGCACTTTCGGTGACGTTCACTACATTCCGAAGTGCCATCTTAGAGCACAGGGACTGAACTTCTTTTTTCATATGCCCATTAGTAAGGAGGAGAATATATAGCTCCCAATATTTTCCTCCCATTAAAAAAAACAGTTTAAGGGAACTCATGTAGCTGGGTATCAATTCACTGATATATGTTTCCAGTATTTCGCTGCAGATTTAGCCTGTAACCCAGCTAATCAATATTGGTTTACATATTTCTATTTAGAATTAAAATCTTCCGCAGCCTAAACTGTTCTGTGTACTTTAATTTACATTCCCTAAATTGGAGAAAAACAGATGCTTTCTTTGTAATCATGTAGAAACAGGAAAAGGAAATAATGATTAGGGTCTTAAAGCATATATTAACTCATGGATTGTTAATTTTTTAATTATTGTTTCAAAATATTGGCACCCTCCTTAGAACTTCCAGATTACTAATGTGCTTGCTAATATTGGACTGCTAAGGGTGGTTCTATTAATAAGATGTATGTATATAGAAAGCTGGAAAAAAATAAAGGTTATAATATTAGCATACCTTACTCATTTTTAATTAAAGAATTAAAAAGCCCAGTCTTTGGGGGGTTTGGGAAAATAGTGTAGCCAAATGAGACCAATTAACTTCATTAGCTTCTGCAAATACCTACTTTTCCGGCACATTTCTATTTTTCCATCTGCTTCACAACTACACATGTCTACAAATTAACATTTTATTTATGATTTAAGGTTCCAGTTCATAAAAATTATGCATTCATTGCATACAGTTTCCTGTATTTATTGAAAAATCGCTAAATTATATATCTTCCATTCTTCATTCTATTTTTTCCTCTGAATGAAAAAAGCATACAGCCTGCAACTGCAAAAAAACACAACCCAAACAGGGTTGAATGTTCCAAGTGGGAACATTCATACTACAATGGGAACTGCACAAAAATCTATTTAAAAATGACAGTTGCAAAAACTCAGAATAAATAACATGATAAAAGTGTCATTAAAATGCCCTATTGCTACTACTGAGTTGCACAAATATTTTCTTGAGGCATTTGTTATAGGTTAGCAGTCTGACAAGTCTTATCACACACAGCATCAATTTTGCTCATCTTGTTCTCAACCATTCAGCATCATGTACAGCATGGACCACCAAACCTCCAGCACCTTTCACTTAGAAAGAGCTTTGCAATGGTTAGTAATGTTAATACGAAGAGTAAACTGATTATTACAGTCATTTAGCAGTCGAGAAAATACATTTACAACTTTGATACCAACCAAAACCACTGATTTACCTTAGCCTTATCATCATTACCTACTTTATTTATGACTACACAGCAGCTTCGAGTGTGAGCAGTTTTAATGGACAAGGAAACCTTCTCTAATGAGTCATATTATTAAAATAGTTTTAGAAAAAACAGAGTTTTTTATGACTTGGAGGAAGGGAGCAATTAGGAGTATTTTACATGTCCAGGGACAAACGGACACACTCTCCTTCTGATTTTGCTTCTCATATAAGAAAGTCAGCAATCATAGTTCAGAAAGGCACCTCACCATGTGAAGAACCAAAAAAGGAGAAGGAAATATTAAAGGGGTATTTTAAATTTAAATTACAAATTCCTTACGTAACTCATGAACTGTGTCATCTAGTTTTCTTGTTTTGGCTACAAAATCATTTTATATGTAGCTACTAAACTGTGATCCTCTAGGTGAGGCGCAGCCAGGGAAATCACAATGTGCAGAACACTCCCATTGATTTTTTTAAGCTATAAGATACAGAAAAGACAAACAGTCTGCTTGTTATCTGTTGTCTTCTATTTTTAAAATGTTTTGAGAAGAGTTACATAATTTTTAGCTGTTTTAATAACATGTAAAGCTTAAGGGTGCACCTGACTCTGGACACTGCCCAGTTTCAACCATTTGTTTCCCCAACTGATAGTAATGCTGCAAGTGAAACAGAAGAGGCCTGAGCTTATTCCCTGGCTCAGCCACTGATCTTTTGCACATCTCTGCGCAACATGGACTATAACACTTCCTCTCTTTGCTAAAATATTGGGAGAGGAGACTAAAATGTGCCTATGAAACACTTTCACAAAACAGCTAGATTGGTAGGGTAAAATTTAGCAGTATCCACAGCACAGTTACATACCAAATCTCAGCTGGCTGACTCAGCTCCTGCTATAGTCAATGGAGACAGATGGAGGCTCTTCACTGGGCCCTACATCTCCACTCTTTAAGGATGGGCAAAACTGTTTTCTGGAAGTGTCTGGTTCCAAAGTTAGGAGAGCTCAATCCCACCTGAAAAGGCATCCTTTAGATTTTCATCTCTTATCCTTCACTCTCTCCGGAACACCTACTTCTTCAGTTGAAGACTGCCAAAAGCAGGGAAGAGGCACCCTGGTCACTCTAACTCTCCACCTGAAGCACAGGCAGCAGACTACCCAGCTGGAACAGGAACCATCGGTGTGACAACATACAACAAACTAGAACAGGCTGCACTGCTGGTTAGGGAGGGCGTTTCAGTTTCTCTCAGGCAGGAAGTTTACTGTTCTTCTTTACAATTACTTGACTCTGACTGAGCAAGTCACTCTACACGTTTGCTCAGAATACACATCTACTTCTGCTGTCTATACGTCATTCTGTAAAACATTAAGTTCAAGGCAATAGCAGAGAAGGCTGCTATGGCTTTGTTAACTTTACCGTCATGAAGCTCACCAGGGGTCTTTTCCCTACACAAATGAATAAATGTATTTACTTTCCTACACAATGTGAAGTTTTCACATTCAACATCATCATCACTGCACTACATTTACATCTATTATCCCAAAAATCAAACTGCAGAATCCAATCCAAAAACATCTTCTACTATGTGCTTCTCACCAAGCTTTGGATTAAACAGAAGATTGCAAACCTTCCTGTTCAGCAAGGATAAACAAAGAGTGCCCAAATTCTAAATCTTCTGTGTGCCTCTGGTTTTATTTTTAACCCTTGTAATATTCAGAACCTGAACTTCATGGGTGTTGACCTCATGGTTTTGAGGAACATGTTTCCTCCTTCCCAGCTGCAGAGGAGACAAAGCAAAACCACTGAAGGACAGGCTAAATCAAAAGCCATTCTTCTTAATTTAGGATGCTGAAAAACCTTGCATTTAACTAACTCAAAACATAACTTTATGACTCTCTTTGGCAGAAGGACTCCAGACTATCCATCTAGCCATCAGAACTTGTATTCAGCATAACCACCAGGACATCTGAGCAAACTGAGAGAATAAACTACAGGAAGTGGAGCTGCCTGGAAGAGACAATTTAAGCATTGCAGAATACCTAGAAAAAATTTTTGAACTTGTACCCTGTGACCAAGCATAGAAATTCTGCTGTTGTCTTCCAAAAGAATTTATAAATTCTGTTATAATAAAGGAACAAATACATATAATTCACTTATTGCTACATATGAGGTACACAAATAGACAACTCTCTTACCATTCTCCTACTCAAAACCAGTACATAAATACACTCACTAGTGCACTGGCCAGGCTGGTCACCTTACTTCTTAACTTTTAAACTTTGTGTTAGGTTATTAAAATTCAAGATGAAAATACTGCCAGTAATAAATATTTATACAAGCTATCTGAAGATATAAAACTGAGTTTAAGTAATGATGTTGATAAGAAAACAGCATGAAATCTGTGTTTATGATCTTCTGTGTACAAGTCAATACATTTATTCTTTGTCTGATTTGTGTGGACGCTACAGTAAGAAAAGATGAATACAGAAAAGAGATGAAGACTGGGGAGGTGGGGTGGGTGATAAGTGGAATTCTAGAAGTTATTGGAAAGCAGACGTAAGCATACTGGTAAATACCTCTTTTCCCCCCAGACAGATTTCACAGCTGGGATTTAGATGAATTCCTATTCAATGAACTACTGTCTTTGCACATCAGCAATAAGATGGTGGTACGGTAGAAATGTCAAACCAGACCTCTCTCAAATGGATCCATTCCACCTACTCTTTAATGCCTGTTCTCTCTTCATGCCTCTGTATTTCCTATTTCCTTCTCAAAGCCAATTCACACTTCTTTTTCCAAATTGGTCTTATGACTGGAAAGGAATTAAGAGAATTAAGAGCTACAATATTAAAAGGTAAAATACAAAATGTAAACATTCATTTGCCCCTAGAATATTTAGGAAAGGATATAAAGCATATGCAAATCAAGGCATATTAACAAGCACCTTCATTTAACATAGCTGTTCATGGAAGCCCCTTCAGTCCACGCACTCTTGATACCCATCTTTCTCCTCACGCCCTCCTAAATGATGAAGTGAATACTATATAATATAATTCACATGGGTGCCCAGAATACATGCTTTTCTCCTCTCCTCCCTCAATTTTAAGTTATATACACTTCTCAATCCATTTTTCCCTAGCTTTTCATTTCTGTGATTACAAACCTTCATCTTACAACTCTGTCATATCCTTCCCACTAACTCCCATCCCCCACTCTCCCTTTTTTTCAAGTACCCCCCAAGGTATATAATAGAATGGTAGCACACATTAAAAAGTGGCTAAAAGAACTGTATTAGCACAATGAAAACCCCACACAAATGTTATGCAAATTTGTTATGAATCAAACCTGCAGTGCAAATTTACTACATTGCTGAATGATTATAAAAGGGCGATTTGTCTTGTATACATTTTTAATGTATTCCAAACCATTTGTATTAGATTGTCTGTTTCTGTTAGTCAGATCATTCAAATTTTTAAGTGCAAAGTAAATATAAAGTGTTACATTTTTAATAATATGTAGTCACACCACATACTTTTCTTGCTTTCTACCTCCACTGTGGTCCAGGAACACATAATAGCTGTTTTTTCCCTAGTTATCTAATCATTATACTAAATGCGAAGCTGTTTGCTATTACTTTACATTTTACAATTATCATTGCAAGCGCTACTTTCAGTGTTCTAGAAACAATTGTGAATCTTAGCAGTTAATGGTGTACAGCTCTTTAAATTTAATGTTTTGTATGTGCACACAAAAAGGAAAAAGGCAAAACGGGCTTTAATATTTTTGCCTAGTTGTATATAAAATTACATGCATCTGCAACACAAACATAAATGTATTAATTATATACCTACTACTTAAATTCTACTTTCTGCTCAGTTCCTGCATTTGGTGATTTTGAAGTGGGCAAAGTTAGTTCCATTGAAATTATTCTGCTTTTCTGTCTTTAAAAATAAGACACCAGTGCATTCTACTTCTTATTGCTCACCATGCATTTCCTTTCTCAAATGAGACAATTATGAAGGAATTATGAGTTGTACTTCCTTACAGCTCATACTGGCCTTGATAAATGCCAAACTGGCCAAATCTGAGAAATTAGCTCTGCTCTTTCTTCATTACAAATAGGCTGAAGTTCTTTTTATCATATTAAAAATTTTAGTTGCATAAGCTCTTCTGAAATAAGCTTCTCAAAATATATATAACTACTGAACCCCACTGTTTCTCACCTTTTAAACACAGAACACTACAGTGATATTTTCATATGGTGATAAATGTTACCACCTACAGGGCTATATAATCTATGATAACATTGTCACAGAACACACGCATGTTTTATAGCAAAAGAGGAAGGGGAATGAGAGAGAAAGAAAGTAGCATGGTTCAATGACACAGGTTTGGAGTTATTTTGGCCAAACGACCATCCCAAGTAGAAGCAAAATGAAGGAGCATAAACTGCACGGTAAAAGGTAAGACAAAGAAAAGATCTGTAAGAAAATCATTGGGATCCATGCATTATCATGTTGTCACAGGACTAATTAAAGAGAGTAATGCTGCAAGACACTAACAGATTTGTTCCCATCAGTATTCATCACAAAGTGGATTGGATAGATATCTAATTGAAGAAATCAACAAAACTGAGAAGATGTGTACCAAGCAGGATAGATCAAGAAAAGCTGAAAGAATCTAATTTATGGAGGCTGAAAAGGGAAGACCACAGCTGGGGATGGGGCAGTTCAAATACATACATGGTTGCATCAGAGACAAAATTATGAATTTTCTGAGTGGAGAAAAATGAAGCTATCTATTTATTTGCAGCAGGGGAGTCTCAGGTCAGGCATGGTCTAAATTTCAGGATAACTGAACAGAGGAGCAAGCTTCCTTAGCAAGTTCTGGGACCCCATCCCTGGAAGTTTCCAAAGGCAAGTCAAAAAACAACAGGCAGGGATTGTCTACATATGCACGATCCAGTCTCATGGCAGGACCTGGACTAAATAATTTCTTCTGGATCCTCCAGTCCTATTGTTCTTCGATTTCAGTCCTGACCTACTTCTTTTGGCTAATCTCCCTGTGAAACTGTCAGGCAAACAGACATTAAAAATGATGTTTGAGTAGGGGGAAAAAATTAAGCACAAAAAAGCAGAAAAAGAAACGGAATATGGATTGTGCACATGGTATGTAACGAAGAGTTCTGAAGGAACTTAGGTATAGAGCAGTTAAGCTACCTTGAGAATACACACGATTTCAACAACAATAAAAACATACCACCCCATCAATAAGCCCGGGAAATGCAAACTTGTGAGCCTTACTTTCTATGAGAAAAGGTGTTTGAACTGAGAAATGCAAGCAGTCATAGGGTGGTAGGTCACTGAGGAAAAGGAGATAAAGGTCACTTTGAAAATGCCTGTTTGATATGCTCTTGTCCCTTAAGACCTGAAGAGAGCACAACTCATTTAACAGAGACACGAACATATGCGATTGCATAATGAATATTATTATTTAGCTTGGAAAAGACTCAAACAGGTGACTAAGAGAAGAAAAAGTATCTCCCCTTAGTAACCTCCTGAGCCACCCAGTCAACCATGAAAGAGCTCCTCTAGCAGGTTTAAGAGTAGCAAACTGTTAGATTTTATTAATTTGAGTATGCTGGCTAGTTTTTTTTTTAATGGCACTAGAGAGGTAACACTGACAGTAGCGCTCAGCAAGACAGAGAAAAAAATACTACTTTGGATAAGAGGAAAAACAAAGTCAACTGACCTGACCTTCCCTGAATGCCACCTTCAGCACACACAGAATATAAAAGGGAGTGGACCCATCTGCAGTGCACTGCAGTAGTAATGTGGGCATTTCATGCCTTTGTAATATTTTCTTTTAAACTTTCAATAAAAATACTATTGAAAGACTGAAAATGTAACGGTGTTGTCTGTCAGGTTATGCAGTGCCATGTGGCAGAGAACTGCTCGGTCCAGAGCCCGTCCTCTCTCCCTTGACAGCCCAGGCTGAGAAGATTTCATATGGTCCTCATTTCGGTCCTCAGACATGAAACTGAAGAGGACATTCTTTAGGATACTCTTTGGCAAACACTTCAAGACATTGCTTGTGCTTATGCTCAGCTAGCAGCTTGCAGCGTTTGGGGAGGGGGTAGCTGCGGCACAAAGAAGCAGCTGATGAAGGCACTGCATCCTACATCCTACATCGTACATCTACAAACTTGACTACGAAGCTCAATTTGGACTTCTGAGAACAATTTTATCTCTTTCATCAGCCTCATGTGAGTCCTGAGGTTATCCCAACTCTCTGAATATGCTGTGTTGCCCAACACACTTTACTATCTCCTAGATTACATAGCAGAGACAGAAACTCCCAGAATGTTCTTCTGTACTCAGTGATCTCCAAGAATTTATATTACGAACCTCATATTAAGGTGCTTATAATTCAGCTTCTTAATTCCCAAGGAGCTAAACCTTGATTTAGTCACTTTTTAGCATGTCAGAAGTATAGCTCTTTCTTTCCTTACTGTTCTTATTGCATAAATATATTTCAGTACTTATCTGCACTAAGCATGAGATGGAAATTCTGATGCAAACATTTGGGAAAGTAATGGCAATAATAAAACCTAGCTTCTATGTATCATACCTAGCTTAATAACATTTAGTGTGTATTTTCATCAGCGTATACCAAGAGCTTTTTAACAAGGAGGACAGTATCATTAACCCCATTTTACAAATGAGGAAGCTGAGGCACAGAGCTGTGATTTACCCAAGAAGTAAACTGCCAAATGCCACATTCCATCACTTTAGCCACAAGAGGCCTCATCACAGACACCCCTCCTCTTGCATGTGCTGTTTGAGAGCCAGGTAAAGGCGGCCCTCAGAGTAAACCCCCAGTCCCTCAGCCACAGAGGTGTGTCACTTCTCTGTTGCATGGTGCGTGGGAACCCTGGCCGTGCCTGGAGACCTCAATACTGCCAGAAGACGGGCTAGTCAAGGACCTTGCTATATGTAGATGCTCACATCGCATCTACGGTACCCACTGCAGGAGGGTAGAGATAGCCCTCAACCCAGCCCTGGCCCAAGATGGTATGGCCACACTGAGCAGTGCTGTTAGCTAAATTTCCAGAAGCAGTGTATCTCTGTTGGTAGGACCTGCCCAAAGCTAATAAAAATCTTGCCTATCATTACCTTGGCCCTGTGCCACCTGACATGACTAGATTGCTTTGGGTTCTAGGGCCAGCCAGGGCTGCCACTACATGCTACTCCTTATACAAGCGAGCCATGCCCTGGGAGAGCCCCAGAAAGACATCTAAGCAAAGCTCATAAAATGTTGCATCGAGTTTCATAAACAGAGCACACATCTGAAACATCTACTGTCTGGTCTGACTCCCGTTTGCAGCTGAGGATGTCAGCCTTACCAACAGACCCTAGACGGGTTCAGCCTGGTCCAGTAAGCATGTAAGAAAGCAATGGAGAAAAAATAACATGGACATCACACAGAACAGTATTACAATTTGCTTTTAAACCCTTAATCAAGGAGGTGTCCAGTCCAGGCAGGTTCAGTTGAAAGACAAAAAGCTAGGCCTGAAAAGCCCATGAGCACCTGAAGATGTGTTTGAAGGAGGTCCAGCAGACTCATCAGATACTTAGAGTATCATCCTAAGAGTCAAGGAGCAACAGCACATTGTTTCAGTATCTCATGTAGTTATACCTTTTGTTAGCAAAGTTGGAAGAGTAGCATTACTCTTTCCTCTTCCTCCTGCACAAAAATTGCACACTTCAGAAACAAATAACAGCTGGTGACCCAATTATTATCTGAAGTGTTTTATTAACACTGTTTTGTGACCACTTCCACAGTCACTGAAGTTATGAAGCCATCCATAGCCTGATACTTTAAAACATGCACAGTCTGCTTGGAAAAATCTATTCATCCATCCATACAAGCCCCAGAAGGTCCTTGCATAGATGAAATAAGCACTGAGGTTCAGGCAGACACTATCAGTACTCAAACCTCTGGCCCACAGTTGTTACAATAGCCATTAGGATTTAAAAGCAACTTTGTCAAACTACCTCTTGCACAAATATGAGTTTGTGACCAGTGTATCCATAAACATCAACCCATTTGGCATAGCCCTATCCCTTCAATGCTGCCACTGAGAAAGCAATCACAGATAGCTCTTCTATTTTATGGCCTCAACAGGAAATTGTGGTTTCACTAGATTCGGGGTTTCCTTTACTCTTTTGGACTGTCAGAATTGTGTTTGATTTCATTTGTGCACAATGGGAATGTATACATAAAGTGAAATGCTTCCAAGTATAAGTCTGACTAGTTAGCAAATAAAAGAGCCAGCAAATTCCCTAGTTAAGAAGGTCATCACCAAATACCAGATTCAGCCACATGAAAACTTCACTTGGCTAACAGGGAAAAATCAAATGTATTCTAATATTCGATTAGCAGGACAGGACCCATAAGCGTAACAATCATTCTGGTGTCTCTGGTCTCTCTGGTAATTGAAGTGAGCAAGCTGAGTTAAGCTTAGTAAATTAATTTCATTTGTGATTATGTAGCTAAATCAGTCTCTCAGTATAGGTACCAAAAAAAGAAAAAATTAAGAAAAAATCCCCCTAACCCTTAGCACAATAATTTCTGATAATGCAAACTTGAAAAAAGCAATTTGCACTGAAATAAAAATAGTTGGTGGTAACAACCAAAGATACAATAAGATATGCAGGCAGTGACATATTTAACTAGGACTTGCAAATACCTCTGACTATAACATCTTTTTTTCCAGCTCTATATTACTTTGCCAGATTTTAACTATTTGGGCTGGAATTTTTCATACTAGGTATCTGTCTCAGGGTACACTGGATTTTTTTGAAAGTTCATTGAAGTCAGCTCAAGTGTCTCTAAGACAGAAGTCTGGAAAAACATGTCATCTTTTTCATGAAAAAAAGAAATCTGAAGACATTTAACAGATATAACAGAGAAGTTGTGGAAACTGCATCTTTACAGAAAGGACTTCAAATTTGGCAGTACAGTCAGGCTGATATCAGCCACATGCTTTTTACTGTTCTTAAGAAAAACAGTTGCTGGTTTAACAAAGTTAATACACACACAAAAAAAAGCACTGTCTGCACAGTCAGTACAGATTTGTTAGCGTTTGGTAGCTAAACTGCTATGGATTTCTCTGTAAACATGTCACAGATCTGGACAAGACTTTTCTTACCATTCTTTCTTTCAAGGACTGCTGTGATGCTGGACAGATAACTGAACCTGGGCAGAAAATCTCCTATTCGTCTTACAGTTCCCACTGCTGGCACACAGGGAGGACAGAGGACAAGAAGGAAGGAAACTGCTTCACCATAAAGCAAAAATGGAAGGTCTGAGATGTGAACATACAAAGTGCTAACGGAGAATACATTTTAAAAAAACCCAGACCCTTACTCTGAGCAGCATGCCTTTCATAAAGGTGACTCAGTTCCCCATAGGTAAAATGGGAATTATAATGGCAGCTCACTTCATAGGATAAAGAATATTTGCAGATCACTCAACTACTGTCATGATGAGTGCAACAGAAAAACCCAGGAAGAAATTAATTAATCTGACTTAAGTGCCAGGCTTCAGTTGCAAGGAATAAGTATGGCATAAGGCCACATACTGAACAAGGAAAATAAAATATAAGCTGCTTATTTTGTGGCACTTTTCATCCTGTCCAATGAAAGCATAAGAAGTCCTGCAGGGAGAGGAAAAACTCAACACACACAAACACACAGACACACAGCCAAAGAACTCATAGGTGTACCACAACACATATATGCACATTAAAGCTAAATGATGCACACGTTTTTTTGAGTTAGCTTTTTAATTACATAAATACAAGATGAAATTGGTGTAATATATTGTACATTTGCAATGGCAGAAGTGTTTGGACTAGCCTTAGCAAATAAATGGCTGTTTGTTTTTCTTGAGACTACACATAAAATTCTTCAGGCTTCCCACCGACATAATTTCAATACAAAGTAGGATGTGGCACAATGGACAGATGGGAGGGCTATCTGCTCAACGTATTTGTAGCATTTTAAAGTCTATTGTGGAACTTACTGTTCATCCTCAAGATTCCTTCTTTTGTGCTGTGTATTTTACATTTAAGCCTGGCATAGACTGTAAGTACGTAAGTACATTAGTATCACTGCTTTAACCAAGCCTTAGTATAATAAGACAAAGGAAGAAAAGGGAATACAGAGGGGGACATGTCCAGAGAGAGAGACAGAAAACAGTGTAATGGATTCTACCTGAAACTAAACTAAATCTTTTGCCAGTAGAGCACTATCCAAGAAAAAGCCTTGCAATACTGAAGTCACTGAAGAACTGAAAAATTCACAATGACTTATACAGTGAAGCATATATTTTGCAAAGCTGCTATGCCCTACAGTGATAAAATTAGTACAAACAGGATGGACATTAGAATGATTCCTTCTGACCTTTAAGTGAAATTTTTGGAGAGTGCACTTTTCAGATTTCCTTACATACATACATAATTTAAAAGATTACAGGAATACACACTTATAAGGATACTATTTACCTTTTTTTCTCCCTCTGGCCTAAGAGGTATTCTGCAATCAGGGCAACCACAAAAGTACTGCACTAAATTCTGTTCTCTTAAATTAATGAGACAACCAGCACAGGCAGACTAAAACTTATGACCAAGCAGAAGGAGACAAGACAACCTCAGTAAATATTTAAGCTATTTGCCCGATCAACCATTTTAGCAATTGTTTCTTCACTGGTAACGCATACATGCCATTGCACACGTGTACAGAAACACACACACAAATGTAGCTGTGGTTTCTTTCAACTATTGCACGTATTTCCAAGCCTCGCACATCCCCATTACCAGTTCTGACCTCAACCTTATCTTTTTTTAAAAAGAAATTACTCAAAAAAAAAAGAAAAGAAAAAAAAAGCCAGGTTTGATGCTAGTCAGCTTGTGCTGCTGCCTACAAGGGTGAAGGGTCACAGCAACGTGTGAGGATCACAGGGTTGGGTGACTGAAGATCACCCATGTTGTGGAGCTGGGAAGCTAAGCCTCTACGAGCCCTCCTTCTGCCACTCTGCCCTTCTCTTCGACACGCACTGCAAACACGCAGTGATCCATGAAGGCAGAGGGAGCAGAATGAAAGAAAGGTGAAGAATTGACAGCATCTGCTAAAGGATGTCCAGAGAAACTGCTGCTGAATGGTGAAGATGTGCAAAGACTGGCATTCAGCCATAGGCTTCCAGTGGAAGAAGAAAGTCCTTTTGAGGGGATAAAATAAGAGTAAGAACATGTTTGGAGTAGGGTGAATGTCCTCTTCAGTATCCCATCTGCATGTGTAGACTGTACTTTAATCTTTGCAACGCTCAGGAACAACACTGCACAGCAATACACTTAATTACACTGGAATCAGCAGCTCTGCACCCATGTCAATCACTTAATTCAACACACATGCGCACACACTCACACACACACACACTCTCACACACACACACACTCTCTCTCTTCCTCTGCTCCACAGACAAGAAAAAAATACTAATTTAAAGCATATCAAAACACATTTTTATAATGTATAAAGATAATACCCAATGGACTCCTGAGAGATACATGAAATTAATCCCAGTTGTGAAGGTCTTGATATTAGCTCTTCACTCCTGGGATGAATTTAAAATCCCACAAAAGCCCATGATTTATTTCCTTCCTACACAACAGCAACAAACACTCACATAATTTTTAAGTAATGTAAAATATCACTTTAAAGCCATTCATACACATCTGAGAAAAAGAGAGAGAGAGAGGGAAGGGAAGAATTAGTTGTTTTGAGAGGTGAGCACTTAAGGGTCCATTCTACCTGCATAATTTCCATAAATGTTATGTTTATGAATTGAACAAACAGGGTGAAGAATTATTGGCACAAAAACTGCCTTTCATCCACTTCCTATGTTTTAACATACAATGCCTCTTCTAATGGCTAGTTAAAGGTTTTTATAAAGTAATGCTGTTCTGTTTCAAATTTGCACATCAAGTAGATGTGATTATCAAGGTGTCTTTCTGGTTATACGGTTTTAACTCACTACCCAGTATGAAGCTTCCTCGATGATGTTTGCAAAATACGTAAAACTTAAAGTTACTACATTGGGTGGAGGGAGGGAATTCTGTCAAAAGCTGGTTAACTTTCCCACATTTTCAGAAACATCTCCACTTAAAGGCAGTCATGATACGATACCTCTTTAAATGGTTTGTACTGGATAGGGAGTGAAATCATTATTCCATGAACAGTCTCTGGCAAACCTATTTAATTGATAGACTCAGGATGTCATCCCAAAAATTTCTGGGCTACACAAGACCACATCTTATCATTTATACCTGTGCAACTCCATGACCTTCACAGTTCACTGGTACTGCTTGTGAGCTTGAGTTACTACTCTGTATGACATCACAAGAGATTGCCACAGCAGCAAATGATGTAAAAAAAAAAAAAAAAAAGAGAAAGAACTAAGTACTAAGCAAGCACAATCGATAAGAGCTCAGGTTTCAGAGAAAATACATGTATTACTTCATTTTCATAGTGTTTTACTGCACTAAGATAAGTATCATTAAAATTAATGGGACAGAGGTTTTCTCTACCTTCTAAAATCTTGTTACAACATGGGATGGAGCTATGAAAATCATTCTCGGGCTGATCTTACCTCCCTTTTCATTTATTCTGAAAATTGTACAAAAAGAATATATACTTCCTTACCTCTGCAGTTTAGAAAATGATAGTGCTTAAGTCAGTAAGTAATGTACAACTACAAATACAACAGCACCATGGCAAAAATAAAACACCATAAGCAATGGAAATTTGTGCTAAAATGGATACAAGAGGCACCCTTAAAAACACACAAAGTCATTTGAGTTTTTTTCTATCGTGAGGCTTTCTGCAGGGTGCTTAAAAGTCCCAGCCCTTAATCAAAATCCATATTTTTGTATTTATGATTTTACATCACTGCTGAATGCCAAGATGAGAGTTAAAAAAAAAAAAAAAAGGTAAGGCAAGTTATTCAACTGAGAAGTTCCACGGAAACTTAAACATCCACAACCATTTTCTTTTCAATCAGGGGCCTATTCCTGCCATCAGTTCACAGGGATTGCGTGGCTAAGTCTCATCACTGCTAACATGGATAACTGTGCACGGTACGTCTAAAGTGCACAAACAGGAGAGGAAAAACCCTGCCATTTGTTTTACTGACCCACAAAACCCGGCCACAGTTGCAGTGAAATTGAACAGTATCTTGCAATTTCATCCCTTAATTGGGAGCCCAGCACATGGCAGAAGTCCAGGCTCTAACTCCGGCTGTTTATCTTCCAATATTTTCAAGTCACATACTAGCCAAAAAAGAAATTACAACGTGATTTAAAGGGAAATCAGTCAGCTTGCAGGCCCATTCCTTGCTTGCCTCTTCCCTCTCCTTCTTTTTTTATTAAAATGGTTGTAACCATTTATTAAAATGGTTGTACCATAAGTCTGATCTGTTCATCCCTGCAAACAGCTGTCCCACTGTGCTGCAAGAAAAACAGTCGTAAACATTTTTGGTTTAACTATATCCTTTCTTTTACGTTCCCCCTCAAAAATCCGAACAAAGTTCCTCAAACATTTTTCCATTTTTAAAAACATCTACTTTCTGTGTTATGTGTTAGCAAAGAAGTTGTGATGGCTTAAGAATTTCATACATAGCATTGAGTACTAAATCTCAGTTCCTCAGACCCACCTCTCTGCAAGTACTTCCCACCATCACACAGCTTCTGCTGCAAGTTGTCCAGATGCAATGGGTCATAGTCGAAAGAGATTCCCCTCAAATGATATGCCACTGACCAAGTCCAGGATCTGATGTCTCCGGTGCTTCACTTCATGCCCCTTTTCCCTTTGGGTGATTCAGTGGGAGAAGGCATAGAACCTAATCCACCTCCCAGCAGCTGAGTATCAAAGTGGCAGCTCCTCGAGTAAGAGATGCCACTGCACACCCACAAAGCAAAGGAGAACGGCTCAGCTGCATCAGCGCTTCCTGTTGAAACTGGGACAATGCTCGGCTTTCAACACACTTGACGAAGAAGGTAACAAAACTGCTGCACAGACATCAGGCAAACCTGTTGAGCCAGACAGTGAGCTCATCCAAACCGCGCTACAAATAATTCTTCAGCTGCAAGTGAAGAGCTTTGCTTCTTTGTTTCCTTAGAAATAGAGCTCGTGATTTTAGACATATTATAAAATCTGTTATTGGTTTAATTCACCAACATGAAGAACTTTTCTAAAAACGGATTGTGATACTCTGTCTTTTCTAAAACATCATGAATATAATAGCAGTTCCAGAGAATTTTGAACAGTGAGCGTAAAATACTGCTACTCAGTTTTCAAACATAAGGAAGACCTTAAGTATATTTGACAATTCCCAATTAGAAAGATTTGGAATTTGTTCAGGAACAAATGAATTAGCTGCTTCTTCAACTGAAGTTAGCAAAGCCTCACACAACGCAAAGCTGGGAAAACTTTTTTCTAGATGTCTTGACCTTGTTATACAAGCACGTGATACTACAACCTAATACAAAGTTTTCCACAAGATGGTGAGTGCACATGATGTCATCTCCCACTCAGAAAATTTTGACGGATACAAATAATATTCCTGGATCATAAACTAGAATTGTTTGAAGCAGAAATTTCCCATTCTTCCATTATGGATAATACTAAAAACATTATATAATGCAATACAAGGAAATTCTATCTTGGGGTTCTGATGACAAGCCACTTGAGCTACACTTTTTTCCTTTATAATGTCACCAGAACTCTCAGTGGAATTATATATAGAATAAATGATAGGCAATGGTGAATTACAAGGCCATAATACATACAGTAAGCACCTAATATAGTCTTATAAATTACAGACTTTTATAGCTTTATATTTTACAGTGTAATGTCACACACCACAGTGACACAATACTCCAATTCAAGACATGATATCACATTTAAGGAAAAAAAAAAGAGATAAAAAGCAGCAGCAGCCCTTATTATGGTAAAGTAAAATTACTTTGGAAGTGTACAGAGACGCAGAGATCAAAATGTGGGCCTCAAGGAAGAAGGTACATGCCAGACAATGACCAGCGCTGTTGTTTCTCTATACTGTGGATAACAAATTTAGTGTTTGCCTAACACTAGGCACTGCTGCACGAGATATCCCAAGCTGGATTCTGCACTCGAGGGATAGGGCAAGGGGTGCTTCACATCATTAAGCAGTGACTTCTCCAGCTGATTAAGAAGCGTCACTGACGGGCTTTGCTGGGATTCCCATCCAGAGCTCTTCAGCCTGATGGATAACGTTGCATTTTGAGGGTCTAAAGGATAATGGTGAAGTGAGCGTTGGAGCTGAGGGAATATTCCATTTCTAGAGCTCTGGATTGGGACCACTTCTGAGGCAGGAAATTAAATAACTAAGAAGTTAAAATAGATATTTTCAGTCTGATTTCCCAAAGAAATGAAGCATATGCTACCAGACAGCATCTACCTGCCTGCGTATACCCTACTTGATAAGTTCTGGATCCATTGGTTAACTGCAACTAAATCTGGTGCAGGACAAAATGGACTTGATGCTATCAAGTTGCTATAAATTCTGAGCAAATAGAGAGTTAGGTAGAAAATAGAACAGAATAGAAAATAATTATGCTTTCAGTGCCTTCCTTGAGGATACGACTGCAGCCCTCCTCGATGTACCTCCTTAGACCCTAGAGAGCCCATGCCATAAGGAGGTGGAGCAAGGGGGCAGGAAGGACAGGATGAAAAAAACAGTCTCCCACTAGAGTAACCCAAGAGCAGAACAACATTTATTCCATGTCCCTACCGTATTAAACACCACAGGATTCCACCATAAGAAACAAGGACATAAGAAACCACAAACACAGACTTGTTTATTGCTGATAAACAAGAACACCAGACAAGTATACAAGTGAAAAAGACACACCCACTCTGGACTTTTATCACCAGGTAAGTTGCCATTTGTGTGTACATGCTTGCTGCTGTCTGAGGTGGGCAGAGAGATTACTAATGTTTTTAAAAGACACTCCTCATAACTAAACTAGTTAAAGGTGACAATACGGAGAGAAGATGAGAAAAAAGGGATGATGACAAGACAGACAGAGGCATGGTTCTTTCATGTGAAAATACAGCATGCAGTCCTGACCAGAATGCTGCTCATATTAATGTCTAGATTAAAATAGGAGGACATCATACCATAAACCTGTATTTGAGATACACTCACATCAGCCCCTAGCAGTGGCAGACAATGACACACCCAATGAAGTCGAGGACTATTTATATATTTGAAGACAGGCGCTTGCCCGAGCAGCTTTCTGAGGTGCTGCCGCACTGCAGAGGCCAAAACAAGAGTCTTTTTTCTTCAGCTCACTCACAGCTGGTATGTGGGAGTTTGGATAAAACAGGACCAGGCTCAGGTGCCTACTGCTTACCTTGTCAGGCAACAGCACCTCCGCTCTTTCTCCCCAGCTGCTGTGATTGGTAAATGTGGCTGAAATAACTCCCACTTGGAGGACCCAGAAATAAACCCCGAGCTTCCCTGGAAACAGTCCAACCCAGGCACCCTGACCAGAGAAACACCTCCCAGTGAACTGGAAGGTTGACTCATAAAGGACCTGGGGAAAATGAGAGAAAGAGACTCTAGATTTGCCTGTTAGTTGTCGCTTTTCTATCACTAGGAAGATCAAGACTGTAGCAGACTAGCAAGCGTCCTACAATCGAATGGACTATATCGTGTACCGCATGCGAAGAGTATGTTGGGTTGCCAGCTCAGTCAGCTTTAATTTTATGGTTTGAAAGTTTCCGTATTGTTCTACATATTGGTTCCTTTTATTGTGGAAATTGTCAATATTCAGAGAGGCTGCTGGCCAATGAAACAGAGAAGGCTCTAACACATGGGTGAGACAATCAGTTATGACTCTGTTCTATGATGAGGCTGCTGAATGCTTAGCCGTTCATACAACACACGGGCTTCATTGAGAAAAGAAATACCACTACGGCCTGGCAGCACACTGTACAAACAAAACACAGCCTTTGTTCAAACAGAATTTCTCTTTTTCTTTTTTCAGCCAAAATTTACTCCGCTGACAAAGCAAGCAGTATACACATTTCACAACCACCGTCAGGTGGGAAACATGGCTAAGTCTTCCTGATAGCGTATCTAACCAGCTAAACAGAAATAATGATTTCATTTTGCTCCTCGAAGTATCTACTTTGAGCCCAGAGGTAGACATCAAATCAAGCACATGGTTATGATACAGCAAATGTGCCAAGATGAAAAACAAAAAAAGAAACAAGTACCAAAAAGAAATAAAAACTAATTAGTGGTTATTTAAGTAGTTTGGGATACTAACAACTGCAAAAAATAGTTTACGTGTCCTGTGCGTTGCTTTTCCACTTTGCTGCAACTGGAATTTTTTTTCTTTTCTGCTAGAAGACAAGGAAAATTACATTGCCTGCTACCACAGAAGCGATGCATCGCTATGTAAGCAATCTCTCTCCAGTGCAAACCTTGCTTGTCTTTTACTCTGCTGGCTTCTAAACAGGCACTCTGGTTAAGACTACAGGGGTTGCATGACTGCATACTCCTAGGGCAACTGAGTCAAACTGCAAATACTAAGTTGCATTCAACTCCTTTGAATAATCCTGCCCACATTCCTCCAGGGTGAAAATCTTAGAAGGGATAAGAAATGACATTAACACTCGTTCAGAAAGGAGGAAAATGCAACACTGGCCTGCTAGGAGTGACGCAGTGCATCATGCCACCATGCCAGAGATCAGAGTTCAAGCTAGTCTTTTAAGTTTTGAGCCTTAGGGGAGACAGGGTACGGTTCAAAAATAATGTGTTTCAGTGTCTGAGAGGGGAAAGCCAGTGCAGCAGCACTCCATCTGGCAGGCCGACTTTGCTCTGAAGTTACACAGAAAAAGAGAAGGACTTTGTGTGCAGAGCTGGGGGCTGGGAAAACAAGAAATGTGGCCTCCCCAGGAAATAAATTTAAGATTATGCTGATGCACTGTCTGAATCCTTCCTAAGGAGGCAATAGAAAATTTAAAAGTTAAATCGAGTTGTCCGTGACATGCTCAACACCATTTAATGGGAAACTCCTGCTGGTATTATTCATGAGAGACACATTTCTTACCAATACAACTAAAATAAATAAAAAAAAAATTTTAAAAAATCCCTAAGTACAAAACCTTTCTCTATTTGATAATGGGTACTGAAGAGGACAGATGCATTTTCATAAAAGGCACCACATGGAAGAGAAAATTTCTCCTCTTTTATTTTTAAAAAGGGTGCCAGATGCAAATGTTTCACTGGACGCCTATAAGTACTTAAAATACAAAACACCTTCTTCAAATGCATTAAGCACACAGTGAGGCACTTTAAATACACTTGCTTTGTCAGACAGGCAGCTGGCACCACTTTTGTAATGAACAGGGCAAACATTCTGTCCAGTGAAAGTGTTACCAAAATATAGCAGGAGGCTCAGCTTGACTTGCACTCACAAATATCAAAAGCGGGTTCCTCTCATTACTTTTCTTAAGGATAAAAAATACCAGCTGACTCTTATACTCCAGGAAGGCAAGAATAGTTTAGGTTTTCTTTTTAAATAGGTCTCTCTGCAGAAGGCACATGCCGACCTCAGCTTCTCTCATCTCCAAACAGCACAA
The DNA here is from genome assembly GCF_034638445.1 of Ciconia boyciana. Classification (NCBI taxonomy): domain Eukaryota; kingdom Metazoa; phylum Chordata; class Aves; order Ciconiiformes; family Ciconiidae; genus Ciconia; species Ciconia boyciana. The sequence goes on along the minus strand of NC_132935.1, from coordinate 51,295,262 downwards.
ACCCCTCCTTCCTAGCCTTTCCCAAACATGCACCGTTCTGTGGGCGATCAAAAGCCTCCCCTGATCTTCAATTATTCTGCCACAGTAAATATAAAGCCTTCAGAGGACAGTAGCCACATCAGCAAAAGCATTAGTTAAAACCATATGCGCTATCAAACTTTTCACACCTGCGTTTGGTCTAATTAATTTTGTCACCTCATACGTTTCCGGAGAAAAATGAGAAAGAGAATCACCCAACAAACCAAGAAAGCTAGCCTTTCCCAAAGTGAGATGTGCCTCTTGTAAGCCCACAACATTTAGGGCCACCGAACTAAACGCGGTGCAGAGTTTGCCTCTTTTACTGAGACGTGCCAGAGGAAAAGATTTTCTGTAGAATAAGGGAAGAATTATTTTTAGACTCCCCCCAAAACAGAGCGAAATGCCAATTCCACCTGAAACTGTACTTCAGGTTTGAAAATGCTCTTATAATTTCCTGAGCTGAGAATCGCTGGCTGTTTATATCCCTTCCCCCTCCTCTAAGGAAGTTAAAAGCAACCTCCAGAGCAAGCTCTGTGCATGTAGCCACACCTAAAACACAAGCCAATGCCTCCCCTCCCCCAAATCCATGAGCAGCCACAGCTGGAACTGTTTTACACCGGCCGGCCGAGCCCTGTGCGAGCCCCGGCCTCCTCTTTGTCCGTGAAACCAAGAGACGCTGGCCTCCAAGGTAGGCCTGCCTCCCCCAAGGGCGGCGGGTAAACACCAGCCCGGCCCCGGCTCCCTCCTGACAGGGTCAGGTGATGGCGGTGTCAAAAGCCGGCCACGGAAAGATCTGGAAAAGCAGCCTAGGAGGAGAGGCTTGTGCCTTACTGCGGATGACGAAAAGCACACACAGTTGGGTTTCAGGTTTTCCTGCTATCTGGGAAGCTCAGGAGGAACACGACCGGTATAACGTGAAGTCTCCTACTGTTGTAACAACAGGGTGCTTTTAGAAATGATGTCTCCCTTGCCTTGCAGAGCGTATTTAGGACGTGTGCGGGGCTGGCCCGGCTTTGGCAGGCGCGGTCGGACTCTCCCCGAGCTGAGGGACAGGCGGACGATGAGGCAGCGAGCACCAGCGCCGCACGCTCTGGAGCAGGACGGGGCTCGGCCGCGTCCCGTTGGGCTGGGAGGGGGGCGAGCCCGCCCCGTCGAAAAGGCACCGCGCAAGAGGGCAGGCGACTGCAATGCAAGTCAAGTTAGTAATAGCGTGAAAAATGCAAGCAGGATTATTTCTGAAGGCTAAAAGACAAAGAGAGGGTACGCACACTCAGGCATCTGAGAGAGAGGAACACAGGGAAAATCGAGGATGCACAACAGAAGCAAAATAAACTTTTACATGTAAGAGAAACATTCTCAGGACGCATGTATGCCTGCGCACACACGCACGCACGTACGCGCCAACTGACTGTTTCAAAAGACACATCTAAAATTTCATTAAAAAAAGCCCAGCTGCTTCTCTACCCTGACTTTGTCTTTAAGGACTTAGCTAAGCCGAAGGAGTGGCCAGAAAAGAAGAAAAAAAAAAAAAACCACTTCAACCCATCTCTCTCAAATTCTTTTATTTCAGCAATGCATTAAGCAATCTCCCTGCAGAGTTATTCTCTTCTTCCTGGTGTGGATAAAGCTCCCCCTGGGGAGCTCTGTAATTTCCAGCTTCTCCGAATTCAGGTATTAGTAAAGACCGCTTGGGGACACGCAACAATATAACTCTACATTTTCAGGCATTCGGAGAGAACCCCCTAAGGGTCCCAAGTTCAAATTTCTGAAATGTAGGCATTGTAAAAGGAACCTCGGGGGACTCCAGCAATAGAAATCTGCTGAATTCAAAGCATTTCCTAAGCCCTGGCAGGAGCCTTTGCTCCCACTGGAGGCTTTTTATAAAACATGTGTTGCTGACATGTTGACAGATTGCTCAGTGAAGTGTTAGGTGCATACACAGGCTGGCCATTTAGGGGGACATCAGTTTACCCTTCATCTCTACCTGAAGCACCATGTTTTATACATTACCCGAGGACAGGCAGAAAAGAGACACTCTCCTACAAAGTACGGTATCACTTGGCAAGAGACAAAAGAAAAAAAAAAAAAGGGCCCCCACAAAACTAAAGATATTACATATATACATACACACAGGCATACAAGGAGAGGGAGAGAGAAAGAGAGGGAGAGGGAGTTGTACAGAATCTTCCAAATATCAAAAAGGTCAGAAAATAAATTAAGTGTACAATACAAGGCCTAGGCTGGAAATTGCCTCCATGTATCAGGCCTGCCACCCCTTTTCTACACAGGCCAGAGCTCCGAGGGTATAATGAGCAAAGGAATTTTCTAATGACAGCTGACTGTTGGGAGGTAATCTGATCAAAGGCCGATATTAAATCCAACTTCTGCTCATATCAGGGTATTAGTGATGTACGACTTAATAACCCAGCAGCTCCAAAAGTGCTGCCGTGGCAACAGGATGGAAATTGGGATAATAATGTATTCATGGTGCTGGCGACCTGGGGCTGCAGTGCGTGCTCTCAGGGGAGGGCACTTCACCCTGAGCCAGACGTGTCTGGGCAAAATCACTTCACAAAGGACAGGAGTTGAATACTGAAGAGCTCTGGCACTGATGAGTGTGTCGATAAGGGGAAGAGTGGAATGAAGTGAAGGGAGGAAAGGAAAAACATTTTCAGCAGAAGAGCTTGAGTGGTGCTTCTCTGAAAAACTGATGGGGCTCAAGAAGCTCTCCCCGACAAGTACAACCAAAATGGATAATTATTAAATGAACATAAAACTACATTCTCTGCAAAGTGCTGAAGGATGGATAGCACCAGCTTACACAAAGTGACAAGATTTTCACATCAGGCTACATCTATCTTCCAGCACTTCCACTGTGCATAAAAGGGCCACTGCCTGCTACCATCAATATCCAAAATTCCTTTAACATTAAACAGCTTCTCAACCTTTCCTGCCCTTAAATCTCTCAAGGAAGAAAATCCAAGGAAAGGTCACACATCAGCCACACCTTTCTGGGCCTTGTAGCTGCATTTCCTGCATAAATGGAAATCTCCTTCACATTATTCCCCCCCCCCCCCCTTCTATAATTACTACAGCGATGCATAAAATATCAAAAACACACATTTCTTTTCTTTCTGGTATGAAACCAGAAAGAAACTTGGCAATAGAATACAGCCATTTCAGCACAACTATACAAATTAATCTAACATCAGTTCCTTTGATTCTCTAAATCAGGAAACAAAGATGGATATATGTGTTATTTGAATTTCATTTATTTTCTAGACAATAGACAGTGGAGAGAGGGTCTTTCTTTCATTTAACTATAACTCAAAGCTACTTTAAAATACCAGAGTCATCTGGGGGGTTCTAGTGGCAAGAGTCTGAGGAACAAACTTTTGTTGACTGTATTAGGGGAGGGGAACGGGTGTCCATTCACTGACGCTCTCCAACGGCTCTCTTGCACATTTTACTGCGCTATCCCCTTGCATAAATTTACAGCCATTCGAATCATTCACGAAGTCACAGCGGAACCCACTTCTGCTGAAGAGGTGCTGAAGCACTAGCTTTAACGAGGGGTAAAAAAGCAACCTAAAAACTGCTCGTGGCCACTGCATCAATCTCACAACATGGATCCCAGGGAAATCCAGCTCTATACCGTGTCTCTGACATGTAAGGGAGGGGATAACTTAGAACATCCCTCTGTCTATCTTCATGCTGTACCTAGTGCCAACAACGTACACATTGTACTCTTAAGCGCTCTTCCTGCCTTTCCTAGTATTACAGATAATTTGCTAGTTTCAGAGTGTACTTATTACAGGACTGTCAGAGGAGTTTTTGTTTCAACAACACGTTAACTTTACTGCACTTATAAAAAACATTATGTGTCCCCTGTGATTCTGTGTGTTTAAGAGCAGCGAAATGTTATTGATCCCAGCGTGACAAATCAAGAGTTAGGTAATGTCTACAAAACTCAATTTTCTGCAAGACATAAAACCCTTTTTATGAAACCCTTCCTTAAGAAATTCAGGAAAAATACACACAAAAAATTAGAGCAGAAAGGTCAGCAACTATTTTTTTTAATTAATGTAATCCAATTCTAGTCTAATGACAGGCATATGACCACCGAGGCCAATTTAAAGTAATATTTACTCTCACTACTGTAAAACAGTATGTGAAAACTCCTGATTTCTAAAATCACTTTGATAGAATTAAGAATCTTATTCAGAAAGCCCAAAAAACTAAATTCAGTTTCCCTTTGGCAAGCATTCAGCGCTGAGTACACTATAAGTTTGGATTCATGCACAGGTTACATAATACGTAAGATTTTCCAGGATTTCAGTTCACACTGCTTATATATGACCTTAATGTACATTTACAGAATGAGTTGGCCTTAAAAAAGTCTCAGTGATGAAAATATCTCATTCAATTTATCCTAAAAACTATACATTTGCCCAAATTCCTTTTTTGTAAACCAGTTTCCTTTCCTCAATGGCTACACAGAAGTAGTGGTAAAATACTAGGGGAGAGAGGCACTAAAAAGCAGCAGTAACAATCCAGTTGTAATTTGCATGAGATCCACATGCATCTATAGAAATTTCACAGATATGTACACATATTGGGATTTTTTTCCCCAACTGTTCAGGGACAGTAGGTGCTGGTACTGCATTTAATTAACAAGCAAATGTGATGCCCTCCGATGTGAACAATACTGAGCCAATCGCCTATGTTCTTAAAAAACAGATGTATTACATGCACTGTACTACTCCTGAATACTAGAGTATCCATTTTATATCCTTTTTCCAGCAAACTTGAATCTGTCACAAGCCTTCCCTTGCTCCCTACCCCTTTTTTCCTTTTTGGTTTTAGCTTCCACCTTAAAATTTGTTTTCCAGATCTGTTGGTAGTTCTCTCTATATTTCTTTTCTGTCTACTGCATTCATCATTATTCAGCTGCATTATAGCACTTAAAAAAAACATCCCAGCTTTGGAAAAAAAAAAAAAAAGAAAAAAAAAAGAAATCATTTGATTTTCATTGCCCTGGAGAGAATTAAATACCCCCAAGGAAAAATTCTGGTACATTCTCTGCACACATTTACATGCAGCCAGTGAAGTAAACATTTCCATAATTGCTCACTTCAGAACACGTTACCCAGTTCCTAGGTACAATAACTGTCAGGAGTCAATGAGGAATAAAGAATTTTCCTGAATCCTTGCACATAACCTGACTAGCATTAATAACTCCACAGTTGTACATAAGTTAAGAAATGGATTACTGCCAGGCAACAAGCTTGCTCTGAACACTTTGGGCATAATGTGTTCTTCAAACTACCATTAACAAAATAAATAACTATTTAAAAAAAACCCTAAAAACTCAAGGCTATTGATAACAAAGTATACTTCTCTCTCCATTAAAAATCATATAGCCCAAACTATAGCTTTTTCTTAACCTTGGAATTTATAGTAACAACATATGGCTTCCATTTACTTCCAATTTTACTTGTACTGTGAGCTTCTTTGGTGAAGTTGTCTTCTATTGCTAAATGACAAAATGAATGACGAAATTCAGTTGCTATGCTAGAAAAACAAAAAACAAACACTGGTGCCTAATCCCAAAGGAAAACTGGACTTCAGTTATGAATCATGCTTACCAGCAAATCTCGGATATCTTAAATAAAAGACTTTATGTACTTATAGAAAAGAAAACAAAACACGATCTAAAAACTTTACTAGAAAGATCCTCCTCCTGCTCCTTATCGTTAGAATCCAAGGTTAGGGAGCACACCATGAACCTTCAGTGGTTATTTAAACAGAAGTTCCCTGCTACGGGGAACACCAATGAATAGTGCTAACATCAGGTCTGCTCAGTTTTTATTGCATGCTTGCAGAGCTCTTCATATTGCTGAGACCACGATGAAGAGCCCTGTAAACATGTAATAAAACCAAGCCCATTGGATGTTACAGTATTAGCAATTTTTCTACAAAATGAAAGTATATCTGCTTTGTCATCAGACTGATTTGAAAAGCTCTCACCCGTTGTATGGTTACTTAATCCTTTTTTGGTGTTTCATCTGAAATCTGCCTAATGGGACTGTGAAGAAAACTCACCTAATTATTTTTTTAAATGTGACATTTTTGGTTTTTTTTTTTCAAATGGCTCATCTAGACAATCAACTTCTGAAGACAATAAAAGTGTAGCTCTGTGTGTTATAAAGTATTTATGATATTTTCAAGGAATTTTTTCACCCAGGCAGAAAATATCCTTTTAATAAGCCCTTTTTACTGCAAGAAGCTATTATTGGTCTCTTCTTTATTGTTGTTTTCATATTTTCAGCATAAACATAACGGGGGGGGGGAAGGAAGAGAGAAGAAAGCAGTCAGAAGACAGATGCAGACAACAGAAATGTTATATAATCTGATAAAATGATGAATAAAATTAAAACTGGCTGTCAGGCAAAATGAAAAGCAATTTTGCTTACAATTTTCAGAGTGGCTATGGAAAAGCAGCCAAATCTATGTACTGTAGTTTATGAGTACACACAATAACAAAAAAGGTGCTTTGATTCGAAAGAGTGCAATGATGAGCAGAGCCTGAAATACTGAATAATGGACTCGATATGACTTCTCCTCTGAAAGCCTAGAGGAAATGTTTGAAAGCCCTATTAAAACAGAACAGCGAACTAACAGAAGAACTCATTGGTTACGTATTTGGGAAGTGCAGAATAATTCCTACTAGAGACTCCATTAATTAGAACAAATCCCAACTACTGCCTGAGGGCTGCCAGAGACAAGGTTGTACTCCCTACTCTTGCATGAGCAGAAGTCTTACTGGGGTCAAAGGGACTCATACACAAACACCGAAGCTAACATTTAACCCTCTAAAGATTATGGTGCTGTTCGCTTTCAAGTTACTATGTAAATCACAGCAAAACCCAGGTACCAAACAGCAAGTAAAGGGGAATGATGCAACAGAAATAGGGTTTTTGAAAGGAATTTGGTGAAGAGGTAGATCCCACATCACAATGAAACTCTAGGGCAATTTGGTCCTACCTTCTATAAATGCCTAACAATAAAATCCCTCTCTAAGACTATACTTACTCTGCTCATCTAGCTGGAATCCATCTAGAGGAGAAAGAGGGGGATGGTGAAAATTATGGGATCTTTCCTCGTGCTTGGGCACAAGAGTTGAGATGGGGCTTGAAAAGAGACCTATTCTTGTTTGTCTCTCCATTCTTTTCCATGATTCAGGGAGTTAACTGGTCACCTGGCAGAACCAAGCAGGATTTAATCCTTCTCTTTGATGCACAACTTGACTTTCGAGGTTTCTCCCTGATCTTCTTACAGACTAGCAGAGATTTACCACAATTTGCATAAAATGCGGGAGGCAAGCTCTCCTCTTGCCCTGGGTGCCTGATGGTAGTGTTCCCCTATACCCAGAGGGTTAAATCAATCACACAATGAGGAGTTCAGGAACAGAACTGTTCCACCAGGTGGGAGAGACCTCTCGTCTGCAGTATGGCATCATCTGCTTCCCATGATCTTTTGGAAGTTTTATTTTAAAAATACCCTGCTCCTGCAACGACATTTTGGTGACAGCCTCAGTCTCTTCTGTGGTCTCCCTCTGGCACAGTATAGTTGTGGTTTTTTGTCTTTCAGTACAGGCTTTACAGCTTTCAGTGTGAGGGAGATATTCCAAAATTATGCTGTTGGGGGAGTGTGAAAACTAGACATCAGTAGTATTGTACCCTGAGATAGCTGGTCACCTCAGTGATGCAGGTCCACTCCTGACCTTTATTCCTGCAACAATGCTGCAAATATCTTAAAAGAGGAGACTTCCTATCTGACAACAGTATAATCAGCACCAAAGCCAGTAACTAACACACACTGTATGTTTATGGTTCACAAGGCATCACATTGTTAATGAGCAGATAAAACAAGAAAGGGCTGTTCTTTGTTTACATCACTCTCTTCATAAGCAACAGATGTCCTGATAGACTAGACTGCATTGGCTTTGTTGGTTGAGAACCTCCCGCTGGCCCTGGATGAGAACCAAGCATCCATACTGATTTTGTTACAATTGTCAGCTACTTTTGTTACTACAAACCATGAACCATTGCTGACTGATCTGTGGTCCCATGGGCACAGAGGAAATAATGTATGGAGTCACGCAGTGACTCCATGTATTGTTTTCCTCCTAAGATGACTACTGCTTGCTCACCCAAGAGTGCTTTCTTGTGGGGTGCCACAGTTTCCTGACATCATCCTTCCTGGTGACTGCGTACATGAAGAAATGGCCAGCAGACTCACATTCCTCTGATTTCTGTCAATGACACTGAATGATTTATGTGTGTTTTACCAGGACCAAGGTTTAGGTGAAGACGACCCATCCAACACCCAGTCCAGCGTACTGGCAGTGAGTCACAGTTAGTTCCCAGAGGCACAAAAGACCATACGGACTCTTTCCAGATGGGCAAACATGCCTGAATTCTGTGGTGGTGTGCTGTGGTCCTGCTGGGTTTCCATGTTTTGGGCTATCCAGAAAAAGCCAAAGGCCAAACAGCCTTCCTGTGTGATGTCAGAGGTTCTCATGGTTCTTTGCATAGACTGAAGTATAGATTACCTTTATATTCTCCTACAAAATTTCATCTTCAGAGCACTTCAAAATGTCAGCTGATGAAAGATGCAGAAATGCCATTACTGAATACGGTTTTATACAGGGAACATTACTGCTCTGTGTTTTGTCATCCACTTTGACCCTTGGATTCCTTTTGGCCATAGCTTACGGTGGTGCTCTTATCCACTAGTCTTACTTAACCTGGGGCCTATACATGACAGAGGACAGATTTCCTGAGGTGCTTTACTCAAAGAACACTCCTCTGGTTAGCTCCTGAAAAACTGGCAGGTGCCCTCTGTAAAATCTCCAGTTGCATGAATTCCCTTTCCCTTATTTTATCACAGTTCAGATTTGTCAGCTTTGATGCTGCAGGGCCAATTTGGTGTGGGTTGTGTTTTGGCTGAAATGTGCTAGAGGAGGAAAGAAAATGGGGAAGAAAGCTATAGTTGAGATAGGGAATAACTGTGGAGAGTTTAAATAGCATTTGCATACTGATCGTAATTACTGCTCCCATTTTTACAATCCCTGGCAAGCACAGTTTTATAAACTGAAATAACAAGCTCATGTATTTATTTGTTCTCACACAGGACTTTTTGTCACGACAGTCTATAAATGCCTACCTTGACGTGCCGTCAAGACTTCCTCCCTTAAAACATTTTTCTCAGCCTCTTCGGTCATGGAAGCTGCGGGTGTCATACTCAGACAGTGTGGCTTTGAGGGGGGGCATGTACTCCTCAGACGTTCAAAATCAAGCATTCATTATGGCATATGCCATCGAGAATGACTTGTTTTTATATTCTGCTCAGTGAACCAAGATTATCTACTTCATTGAGAAGAACTATGTAGGAGACCATCTCCTTTGTTTATTCTGTTTTCAGACAGACAAAAGGCAAGTTTGATGAATGACACATGGATGCCTCAAAAAGTTGTTAACTAGAACCATTCTATGGTTTCCCACTCCAGAGCTTCACCCTGTCTCTGATAACTTGGCAATCCCCCACACTTCCAAAGGGAAACTGCCTTACATCTTACCCAAAAATGCTTTTCCCCCTTAAAATACAGTGGCAAGGCTAATTTTCTTGTCATTGCAGGTTACAGCTTGTTGGTCCAGATCACATTTGCAGTGGGAAGTAATGTAATGCTCCCTTTTGATTTCTCCTGGCCAGCAATCACTTCATTTCTGAAGCAGAGTGCTGTGTGAGTCTGCTCTACAAAGCCCTGTCTCATGAGCACTGTAGATGTCCTCGAGGCATAAGTCTGATAGTAGTCCAGATAACTGTGAACACCACTTGAGTGAGGCACAGGATAATAATAAAGATGGCAGCAGTGCCTATACTTCACCAGGTTATTCTCTTTTGTTTTCATTTTCTATATTTAAAAAAGTTGGTGTGCTCCAGCTTAAAAAAAATGATAAATAAATCAATGATTCGAATCTCCTCAAGAATTTTTGAGCCTTATCTTTAATAAGATCTCAAGAAAGGACCTGTTAGTATTCTCAAGTTACTACCACTCAGCAGCTGAGCTAGCTGTCTACAGCAGGGTCCTTTCCATCACATGTACACTTGAAGTTTGGGTTGGCGATACTAATAGCACACCCTTGAACTCTGTCTCCATTCTTCAATGTGACACTAAAAGTGGACTGTGCTGCTCTGGAGCATTTTGTCAGCTCACAGTGATTGAAAGATCCTCCCCGAGGCTCTTTTCTCCTTAATATCATGCAGAATTTCTGCCTTCTCTTTCAAAAGAAAATTCCTTGTTTAACTTCTCTAGGGTCACTGTATACTGGTGCAGAAAAACAGGTGCAAGACAGGTCTCTCCTTCATGTTAAATTTCCGCACGCTTCAATTCTCCATAGATGATTCACATCATTTCTGGATCAAATTACCTGGTTTTAACTACTGACAGGATCAAATTAACAAGGAAAAAGGGAATATAAAATGAAACACATTGTAATGAGGGTGTGACACACAGAAGTACTGCTAACAGATCGAACTCCGTTCTCCTGTTCAGAAAGGTACCTGTACACTCCCCTAACTTACAGCAGGCCAATAGTGAACAGAGGAATTCGACAGGCTAAGCAATGCATTTGAAGTTAACTACACCTCTGCCTTCAGTGACTGAAAGCCTCTGTCTCCTGGATTCGGTCACCTGCCAAGTTCAGAGGACACAGGTGCGAAACTACTGTTTTTCTACAGAAATTCGTATTTCAAAGAGTTGACTCTATGAAAGGACTGTCACACTATGCAGACAATGTACAACATCAACACCCAGGTTAAGCAGAAACCAGTACATTTCTGTCCTTGCAAATCAAATACACAGACTTGGCACATCCACACTGTACATTAAAGCAAACATAAAATACCCAAGTTACTGGGGATCTTACCAGCCCTGGAACTGAAGCAGCATCCTGAGAAAGAGAAGTTGTTTGCTCACAAGTTAATACAACTCTCTTAGAGAGCTAAACTATCTCCACATGGCATTAGACCATACAATACAGACATAATACAGTTACTGCTCACTACTGCAAGGGTCTTTGCACTGAGATCCATTCTACTCCATCCTATGCAATAAGCTTTTCTTCTTCATCACCCTCTTCCCTTTTGATACCCAGACCACAATGGAAAATTCTGGGTAACATCAGCAATACAGGGGCCTGAATGTCCATTATCTGCTTGTGCTCAGCCTTCCTGTACTTCAGTAGACATGCATATTATTTATGAACTAAGAGTTTCTGAACAGATTCAGCTTAGGTTCCCAAATTAATCTGATTATTACACTGAGCACAAGGTCCTTTCCTCAGGTATTTAGTTCTTCACTTGCTCTAGCAAACACCAATAAGTAATAGCAAATAAAAGGCCAAAGAAGGCTGCCAGTAATACCTAATGACTACTTTTAGAGAAAAGGTTAATCTTTGTGTGAGTATGTTGAAGTGACTACATTGAAATCTAGAGTTCTATTCCCTCATTTTGGATGCTAGTTCTGCTTTCAGCATCACTTAAAAGCACAGAGATACAGTCCTGTTTACTGTTTTGTCTGGTCACATTTATTCATGCCAATATTTAAATCTTTTAAGTTTCATAAATTAAACTGGAGCAGTGATGAGGGCGGAGGAACAGAGGACTGTTTTGTTAGCTTCCAGTGCAAAGTGGCACGGGTCTTAGGCACCTCTGCATCCTTTCAGCTATTAAGAAATTTATTCAGCAATTAAAAGATTTTAGCAATCATGTTCTCCACTTCACCTTACTTACACGATTTGCCATCCTTTCATTTCTTCCACAGAAGATATTTTACGTGTCTGCAAAATTACTTAGACTGGAGATCCATTTGCAAGTCATAATCTCGTTTCAATGAGTAGCGCATTATGGTCAGTAAACTAAATGTTGGGTATACTTTTATGCATACCTATTTTCAAATCATTTGAACAAATTTATATGATATATAGATATGCAAAACAGCCAGAGTTAACAGATGTTGCCCTCTAATCTTTAAAGCCTCATCCTTTACTTTGGAGTTGCAGAGATAGGTATTTGAGATCTCAAATAAAACATACGCTTCTGAATACAATTCTATAAATAGTAGCAATTTGTTTAAGGGCTTGCTATACTTTTTATAAAGAAAGATTCCCAGAAAATGTTTTCTGAAATAGCAGCTTTGATGGATAGGACCCAGTAGTTTAAATCGATACATAACCTTGTAGCAAAGCACTGTTGGTGCAAGTTTTATACCTCCAGATCTTACTTCCCAGTCAGGTTCCACAAAGCCTAAATTCAGAATCACAAGAATTCACTTTGTATCCCAAATACAATGGTATAATCTGTCATGGGAAAAGGACAACGTGGAAACCAGTTCAGTACTATTACAGCTATATGGAAATCTGTTGTGGGAGTGATTGGTAGTATATGCATGCACCATGACTTGCTTCTCTGTAACAGTATTAACTGCCATAACTAGTATAAAGAAAAGGGTAGCTTACAATTCTAATTAAATTACTGGGTCTGCCTTGTACAAGTAATTTCATCCTGGAATGCCATATATTACTATTCCCCACCTAAGCCAAGGGGAAAAGGGCAAAGAATAGTGAGAAATGCAACACCACTGAACAAAGAACCTCCTCTTCACATCCTCCATTCCTCACAGCTCTAACAGAGGATCTCCAGCAGCATTTTCCTGCACTTTAACCGCATGATGCTATTTCAGAACAATATGAACAGGCAAGGTAGAGTTATCATTATGTCTTTTGTGTGTGTTACTTTTTCTTTTAAAATAACCTGTGCATCTTAATGGCCTAAATTTGGAAGTGGAGCATTCCTGAATAACAATTCCCTGGTATACCATTTCACCTCATATGCAAAAGTTTCCTTCACTGATGGCCTGGAAGAAGTAGTAGAAAGCATTAGATTGTGGCATGGTCAAAAGAACAAAGCAATGTGGAGAATGTTAATAGTCAGTGAAATTACTTACCTTTGCCTGTAAAGTTAAAATCTTGTCTGAAGTTTACTGCTTTTCAGTCTGGGAATAATTTCTTTATGCTTCCTCAGCTTAGAGAAAACAGTGGTACTTCTGGGCTCAGGCCAAGACAAGACACAATTAAGTGTCCCGGAAAGGTGTCTTTTAGGGGAGGTAACAGCTGAGCAGAGCGTTTCAGGATCACAACTTTGGACACAAGCACGTATATCTCACCTTAAGTGATTAAGTTCATTCTTTGATTTAATTTTTAAGTACCCTTAGATCTTCCTAACCTTTCTGAGGCACTGTGAGGATAAATACATCAAAGGCCTAAGGCAACAAGGTACTGTCACATTGGGAGTTAAACCCCAGACAGACAGGATTTAAGAGAGACACACTCTGTATTTCTTCACCAGTCATTGCAAAATGGAAGTTCAAAATTATTTAAAAAAAAGAAAAAAAGCTGTATGCCTTTCTCTGGATGAAAACATTGACGTTACTAATTACCTACATGAAGCAGAGGATTCTGACTGTAAGTAATTACTTATGAAAAGTGATGGTAATTTGCCTAACTCATCTACTCTCACCTGGTCCCCTCCACATTCAACTATGCACTCTCTGAACCTCTTTCATGTAGGCTGGCTTTTCAGGATCAGTAATTTTAAATAGCTTAAAATCTACTCATGGCTTAACAATGGAAGAAATGAGTGGACTTTAAACCTATTTTCTTCATGAGGGAGCAACGGCTTGCATTAATTTTCTTGTTGGCAATCAAGTAGAATCATTTCCCCAGTTTCTTCCTCAAATCTGTATTGAATAACCATGTCTGTTCTTTCATTTATGAATCTTCTGAAAGGACAAGCAAATAATCATAACACAAAAGTCCTGAAAGTGAGAAACATTAGTCGTTGATGTTCAGATTTTTACTACTCGTAAGTTATTTTAAAAAAACAGCAGATCAAACACACAGCTACATCATTTCCCCTTCTACCAGCACAAGAGTCTTCCGTATTCTCAGCAAATGTAATACAGAAAGGAACAAAGGTAAGAAATTTAAAAAATAAATGAGAAGTGGGGAGGGAAGACAAGAAGTTAGAAAGACATGGCCTTGAATAATGATGCAATGTGGAGAAGGTTAACATTCTGCAAAATTACTTACCTTTATCTGTAAAGGTAAATTCTAGTCTGAAGTTTACTAGCTTTCAGTCTGGGAATAATTTCTTTATGCTTCCTCAGCTTAGAGAAAACAGTGGTACTTCTGCTAATGCTAAGAAAGTAGGCTTAGTGAGTGGGTTTAATTTTAAATATCAGGGAGGAAAGAAGTCACCAAGCATGCCTTAGATTGGAAATAGGAATTTTATTCCTTCCTCCTTCCTGCTCTAGCTCATAGAAAACAGCGCAGACTGGGTACAGACGAATCATGCCAAAGAACATATGAGGACTCATTTTATGAGATCAGTTCTGGAGCTGCAAATTTTAAGGTAAAGTAACTTTATTTAGCTATCTGTCTTTGAATGATTAATCCACTGACTGCATGAACTTCAAATGAACTACATAAATCTGAGCCAGGTCTATGTTTGAAAAAAAACCAGAAATAGGGGGAGAAGTATGAGATCCTGCAGGCATTTTGCTCAGACAGGCTTAGTGTTTCTTAAAATATGGTATGCCTGATTATGCTTATAAGATCTGGACAAGGGGAATGCTACAGTCTTTACTTGCACAACAATATAACATTACACGTGTTATTTTAGGAGCGTTTCACCAGTGTAGGCTAGCTATCCACGTACAAAAATAGATACTTTTTGGACCCAGGTCGTACAGTTTCTTGAGGAAAAAAAAAAGAAGACTGTCCATGTTTCTCATAGATGAAATGCTAGCAAAAATGCTAATTGCAAAGCATATTGAAACATACAACATAATTATACTGGAATTTTAACATACAACACCTTCACGGGCAAACACCATTATACAAAAGGCAACTAAAGAGTTCTATATGGAGCTGTGTCCCTAAAGCTAACATGCATCTAATTAACTCACAATGACTCTTCTTTCAATCTGATTTAACTGCTTATTGAGAAGCAGTAAGAAAGAAGAATCCTTTATCCAGCATTTTAAGCAATGTATAAGAAAGAAGGAGAGAGAGGATACTATAATGAACAACTTAGAGCCAGTCAAAAGTTGCAACATCTTTTTATAGAAAAAGATGCTTGCTGAAAAGTGTCTCTTTTCCATCCAAAAAAAGACACTTCCATAGGAGTAGAGGAAATGTTAAGAACCATTTTTATACTCAAAGTAAAATTTCTTCAGTTCCAGTGTCACCAAATGCAACTGCAATGTGTAATCAAAACTTATTTTTAGTCAATAGCGAAATAATTAATTTTCTTTTCCACTTGTTTGTAAAAGATGTCGTTCTCTTCTCTTCCCATTCCCCCTCCTCAGAAACAGGCATGTAGTTCTGATAAAACTATATACTTCATTGTTAAGAGAATAGCTGGCAAGCCTGTAAACTATGCAAATAACGTTTGGATTGCAAACTACATTTACTACACTTGGCTGATGGAAGAAAGATTATTCCATGTCTCAATTCACTAAGAGCATACTGACTACCTAAATACACAACATTTCCTGTACCCCAATAGCTTCCACAGTTTAGTAAACACATTCTACATATTACAGTAAAAGATTTCAAATCCAAACTTTTCTTCCACAGAGTATCCTGTATTTATACACCCTCAAATGTTATGGAAAGAAAGGGAGGAATGCTGCCCGCATTTTATGGCAATTGTACTGGGGTGTGTTACAACACGTGGTTTGATTTTTAAGCTATCTAGTAAGAGGCAGAACCCCAAGCCTCAACGAGTGTGTATTAGAAAGCATACATTATGCCCTCTATCGAAAATTACGTAATTTGACAGTAAAATGTATAAGTAAGCCCATAATTACCTTAAGTGTCTGCCACACAGTCAACCCTCTGGGCTCACAAGTCAAAATATTGTGCTAGAGCTCCCAGAGAACAGAGGTAAGGAGAAAAGGGAGGGCCAGGATACGATTTTAGGGTTAAACACTACCCTGAGCCGTTTCCTCGACCCCATGATTCAGAATCGTGTGGGACTGACAGCCCTTGCATGCGGAACAGTTTCTACAGCTCTGGCTGGGTTATCAGGGCCAGCCTCCCTCTGTGCATGGTAAAAGAGCTTGTGCTGTCAGTTACCTCTGAAACCAAGGAGTGACAGAGTCATACCATTTTGAAACACGGAACTCCCATGAGTACTACTCACCTGAAAAACAAAGCATCAGCCATTTTTTGGCAATGCATGTGCGGAATAATCCAGCCATTCGCATCTTAAAAGTTGCAGTGCAATCTGCTTTTTGTGGACAGCAGAGATCCTGTGGCATTTTTCACAAGAGCAGGAGGTTTGCCACATTATTCTTGGCCAGAGTTTCCTGTCTCCCCCTACTATCTCTCATGGGTCTTAGCTGCTGTCTTCTGCAAAGCTGGCTACATTTCATGGTATTGTAGATAAATAGTTGCAAAGAAGATTTGGAGCATAGAGAATGAAAGGCATTGTGCAATTCTTACAGGCATATCAAATATAAGGTTTGCCCCACATGCAAAGAACAATACTGACACATTGAACATGTATTTATTAATCAGTTACATCTGCTAGCACCTTTCACCACCCTCACAGCATCAGATCCACTAACTGAGGTGCAGTTTCAAAAACATTGTATGAAAAAATCTGTGGCACTCAGCATACAGAGATTCTCTTTGATTTTGTATCCAAGCCTATGAATTTTGCAATAGGTAGAATTTAGCCTTGAATTTGTATTGGGCCTTTTTCCATGCCATAGAGGAGAACTACACAGGTAATTTTTAAGCACTTTAGGCACTGTCCAATAACTGAAATTCAATAGAAAAGGCAATACTCTTCATGAAACCAACTCAGTATATACAAACTCACCCTCAACAATAAATCAGGGTCAGCTATGCCTGCATTGAGAGATGACAAAAAATATAAGCTCTGTGGAATACCAAACACTCTTTTGCCCCATGCTATGACGGGTTAATGTTCCTACCACTTGGGAATTTACTGAGATATTTTCAGTGGTATCCACTACGGTATATTCCTGAAGAAACATTACACAAAAGCTGGAGCATTTATAAAAATTATCAAAAAGTAATCAAATCAAGAATGAGACTGTTGCAATGGATGACTGTGCAAATAACAAGATGGACTGTAGACTTGAGATTGCATTTATGTTCTTGATTCCTGTAAAAAGCGTCATCAAGTCCAGCAGAGGCTGTAGAATGAAACTAAGTATATTGAGTGAGTTTCAGTCTGCTATTCTTGCTGAAGTGCTCAACAGGAATAGTAGCACTATTCTGGAGACCCTAGAGGCAAAAAGGGAACAGAGACAAACAGTAGAAAAGTGAAGAGTAAAAAAGGAAGGAGAACAGACAAGAAGGAGAGAAGCAGTGGGATACTCCAGCACTAGAGAAAACCATCTCCACTCTTCTCAGCCAAAGGGAGAACTGCAGGGATAGTTGACCTGCTGATAGTGGAAAAGGCAATAGAAATAAAAGTGCACCTCCACAAACACTCAGTAAGAGAAGGGAAAGTATAAAGATAACAAGGACAGAAAAGTAGAGCCTCAGTAGCCAGAATAAGCATACCAAATAACAAGAGAAAATCAAAGACCTTATTAAATCTGCCTCACAAAAGAGGCAGAATCTAATTTTAATAAGATAAACTGCATTCTTCCATTTTCTCAGCCTTTGCTTTTGAGAGCACCTGGTATCATGGCAGACAGAGGAAGCTTTTCTACTTCCAAACTAACCTGCCATGGGAAATTGCTTGCAACTATAGGGTTAATACTACAGCCTGTCAGTTGTTTGGGAAGTGCTATTTGGAAATAAGTTTGTTAAGCGCTGACTATTTTGAAATGATAAAGAGTGTTGGAAAGGCAGAGATTTGAGTGCCATGGAGAAGAATCCTGAGAGCAATAATACAATCGAATGAGAATTTGAACTCACTAGTAGAAATCCTGCCCTCAATGAACATAATAATGACATTTCCATTGGTTTCAGTGAAGCAAAGATTACAGCCAACAACTGATGGACATAAATTGAAAAACATTCTCCAGTCAGGCTACACAGATGCCTAGTGAAGGAAAGATTGTTCTGTAATGCAAAATATTCTAATCATAATATGACAGAAAGAGCAAATATTAAAACTGTTGTAAGTATTTCAAATGCAGTTTAGAAGAATAATTAGAATCATACAGAAACCTACTGTTATTGACATATTAAAATAGTTCAGGACAAAGGATGTGTTGCTTAGAAACTGAATTTACAGGAAAGATCAAACATGCTCAGTGTTTTGCAAAAATCCAAGCATCACTTCTGGCCACATACTGAAGTCAGGTAATAGCAATAAGAAATAAATGCATACATATGAAAAATTATTGATGTTAATTAAGGTGTTAACAGTAAAACTGATGTGTTATGCACTCATGCTGAAGCCTGCATTTGTCAGAGAAAGGTAAATTAGCAACTGCCGTTTCATTTCCCTATGCTTTGCTTTTACAGCTGGTAGAAGGTTTGCAAAGTACTTGAAAAACTTGACCCTTCTCCAGCCTCCCCCGCATGAGTCACCCAGCCTTCCTTCAGTCATTAGACTGCACTTCCTGCTGGGATCCAGCAGTAAAACAAACGAGAGACACCAGTTCTGGTCACGGTGAGGGAGGTAATAAACCAGTGACAGGTATTTTTATGAAATTTAAAATTCCCATATATTATACATATCGACCAAGTGCCAATCCGTGGCACTATCTTACGCAGAGTTGTTATTTCAAAAGACACTGTGAAGCACTCCAGTTCATTCCCTGTCCTGAAAGCATGCTTTTCTTGTTTACATGCAGGCAAAGTAATTTACTGTATTTTATGTGCTTCAGAAATATTACAGACAAAAATATTAAATCACTTCACTTGTACATTTATAAACTTAACATGATCTTGACAACATTATTAAGAGTAAATTTAAACCAAAATTTCACAGATAAAGTTCCAGCATTTCACGTCATTATTCAATCCGTGTCAAATACTCTTTGTCAAGTTTGAGTTTTTTAGAAGTCAACTGCCAGTTCACCTTTTCTAGTTTGCTTCAATTCACCATGATAACTCTCAGTTCTACCATGTCTTTAATACAGCCACATTTCTGGGAAAACCCCACTTTCCTCCCCCCAAAAATAAATCCCAAATGAAGCATCCATTGAGAGAAGTGATCGTGCTTAGTCAGCCAAATTTAATAACAAATTTACCCTTTTCTGTCCACAGACCCTCCTGGTATTTTTAGTTCCAAACTTGCCTACTATTACACTAACTGTGCTAAGAGAACTGCTGTCCCCATAAACTCCTTGGGTTCATTCCCCAGTTCACACAGGAGACACAACCCCTTTAAACTTCAAGGAGTTCCCATTGCAGTGTAGAAGAGAAAAATTCAGAGATTATGGAATAATCATCTCCAAATCGATCAATTTCCCCCTGAAGGTAAAAAACTGAGAGAAAGAAAAAAGTTGAACAGTTCCAGCTTGCCTTCTTGAAGGGAAAGTACCCCCAGGGCATGTTGTAGAATGATCCCCATCTCTTTCTCCTGATGCTTATTAAGAGGTCATAGATCTCAGTTACACTACAGCATTCCCAAATGATATCCCCAGCTAAGGACTATGACCTCGTAGTACAAGTACAGGGATATAAAATTAGGAATATTAAGGGTTCACATTAAGAAAGAGTTTGCCTCAACTATCAGTCATTTTGGAAGAACAGTTGGAATTAATGGCATATCTGGTGTCTTGTAAAAAACAGAGGTGCTTTAGTAAAAGGGACTGCAGTTTCCAGTGTTTTCCATAGGTGCAGCACTTTGTGCCAGGGCTAAATTTCTATCTGAACATCACAGTGGATTTCCACAACAGAGTATTCAATACAATAGGTGTCTTTCTCAAAAAGCACAAGGTATAGCCCAGAACACCCTGGGTGAATTAAGATGTGCTTTCTCTTTGTCTTAACCCTATTCCCTCTAACAAAGAGAGTCACAGAATGGAAGCAGAAGTGATTTTACAACCATCTCGGACAGGTTATTATGCCAAGACCAGGCAGGGACTGGAATGTCTTTAAGGACCTTTCCCCTCCAACAATTCTTATTCCAGTAAAATAGAAGCATAGAATAAACAACAGGTATTTGCTCTACAGTAACTGATTCTCTGAAACACTGTAGTCAATACGGACTGTAGGTGTATATATGTGCATACATGCAAGACAATCATTTTATTTTTAATAGTGTGTCTATTAGAATCATACACATGAATTCCCATTGTACTGGGTAAAGGTCAGGGTAGCTATGACCTTGTATCAGCAGCAGCTTTACAATTCAAAGTCTGTATTACTGAGGACTGTGAAAAGCAAGACAAGCTTGGCCACAGGATCCATATTGATTACAACAGTAATTGGAAGCAGCATAGTTATCATAGGGTAAGTAATGACTATTTTTTCTTCCTCACATATGTGCCAGCGTTGATGATTCCCCCTGCCCCCTCCCTTCTCTCCCCTGCAGGCAACTGTCTTCCTTGGACAATGAGAATTAGGAATTTCAGCTGCATAGATCAAATAGTGATTATAGTACTGCTCCCCCAAAACTGGAATGAGCTCTGGCAGTTATGTGCTCCACACAATGCCTGATAAAGGTCAGTGGATTACCTCATGTCATCACCTGGCAGATCTCAGAAATTGGACCCTCTTCTGAAACAGGCGGGAGATGTCACTCAAGCACTGGGAGAGTGAAGTTAATATTCAATGGGAGAGAAACAGTAGCCAAACGGTAACACGGAGAGATACCCTGTACTGCCCATTTGGAAATGCTCTGTGAGGAAATGGTTTGACCTTTAGAACACCCAGCAGCAGCTATAAATAAATGGAGCAACAGACTGTCAATGTAATAAAGCAAAGTTCTGGATCTAGCTAGGACAGATTTTTCAACAGAGTGCCAGGGAGGCACTTGAACTAAGTCTGAAAAAGCTAGGGAGCTGGGCAAGTCAGTGCTTGGAGACAGGGACGATGACATAGAGCTGGCTTGGTAACCACAAAATATCAAAGCCAGAACAGGAACTATTTATAATGTTATCGTGGCCCCTCCCAGAGCCTAATGCTATTGCACTCACCCACAATGGCACATCAGGTATGCCTAACTGATGCTTTCACAGTTCTATGTCAAAAAAGCAACACAGACGTGTCCTCTGGTATAGCTTAGGACTATGACTGTAAGTCCTACTGCCGAGCATGACTTGAGAAGAAGATACTGAAGTAAGGTATATTATTTACATAAACCTCTGAGTACATGCTGAAAAACAGGCTCTGGGTGACAGGCACATGGGGTCTTTTAACCTGTAAAACAGTGTACTGTTGTCCTCAATATTCATTCCTTAATTTCAGAGAAAGAGTATTTACTTGAGAAACTTTGAGCAGAAGTGATCAAAAGCATGGTTCAAATGAGTGATGCCCAAGTCCCAGGATGATTGGATTCATGTTCTGGACAGGAGTGGATACTTTCTGTGTGTAACAGCACTTTGGCCAAACTCTGCTGCCATACTCCATTTGCCCAGTAAGGCATGGATTGCTGCAAGATGAGCCCTGAGAGCCCCATGCATGACACTAGATTATTTAAATGTAAAAGACAGTTGAGAGACCTTTGTACCGAGAACCAGACCTGGTAACCCCTGCACTGGGGCTGCCTACACCAAACCCCTTTGCCAATGAGAGAACTACAGTCTCCAGTTGAGTGGTTTCTGCTGCAGACCAGGACTTCCTGGGCCAGCAAGGAGGCGTCTCTGTCCATGGTACTCAGCGAGACAAAGGTTTCCTCACTGGTGCAGGGACACCAGGTCTGATCTGGTATCTTGCCATTATGTTGGGAGTTCAGGTTCACACGGTGTAAAGTCCTTGGTGGATACATACAGGAGATAAGCCAACCAAAGCTATCCTTGCCAGTATGTGCTAAAAGAATCATCTGCCTTTTCTAGTGATGGAAAATCAGGCTAGAATAAGAGGAAAATAAGAGGAAAATAAGAAGCAAAATTGAGGAAAAAAATATCAGTGAAAGATATACAGGAAGCACTCAAAGCCCCTTGGAAGACACCATCACTTGCTTCCTCTCGCACCTCCAAACAGGACAAGAGTTCTGGCATTTACAATTAATGCTCATGAACAGGTTTATTATGGGGGTTCCCCGAGTCAAGAATAACAGACATCAACTGCTTTCATTTACAAGAGGTCACTGACAGACAACTCGGGAAGTGCAACAGGCTGCTTTTAAAACACCCAAGAGGTGAAGATCTACTGGTTTTATGACTGATTAACAATCTCAAGAGCAGAGATTAATGGTTTCCAAGCAAAAGGGGGAGGAGTTTATGCCTCCTTGCCCATGTTGGCTGTTCATCATGGATCTACTATCTCTCAAGGTAAGTACAGGGGTTTTGAAGAACAGCAAGAAGGCTATGCAGCCTACTTTCACAGCTTTCAGCTCCAGCCTATACAACTTCCCTCCACATCTGAGCAGTACCAAGCCACCTACAGAAGTATTTATACAGAATGTTGATATGAAAATCTAAGAACACGATTATCAAGACCTTCGTCTGTCCTCCGTAGGAGCATGCAGTTTTGCATACGAAGTTCTGTATGGCAGATTCTCCAAATTGCTACAATTTTAGCAGGCCTTGGCCATTGTGTAAGGCATATAAATTTTCCATCCAAGTCCACTGACAGGCTTTACACTGCTCTCTGAATTCAAGATTATGATCTTTGGAGGCTGTAGTTACCACCCTGTTCCCCCTTTTCCCCAAATATCAAGGATTCAGAGTTGCAGGTGTGGGTCCTAGACCACGTAATTCTGAAAGGATGTGAGTCCACAACTTGCAAACTCAAAGAAGCACATTGAACTACCATGTGTGTTGGCTGGGACAGGAAACTGGAGGAAAGGGTCTGCTTTCCACTGTCTCAGTCAAACAGAATGTCATTTTGTGGAAAAGAAGTCAGAAGTTTGTGGTCCAAAGCAAATGGAAAAGTAGAAGCATGTCTCTGTAGTACAGCAACTGAGAAGCCCTCTAAGGAAAAAGAGAGGCCTAAGCTCAAGTCCCCAGTCCAAGCACTGTTTGTCTTTCATTCAATAACTGTTTAATGTAAAATCCATATGCAGTCCTTGGTGCAGGAATTCTCAAGAGAAACAGGGTGACTCTCTCAAGTGAAGTAACTGTACTTGGCAAACAGTGCTTGGCAGTGTGCCACTAACTGCAATGAGGCAGATTAATATGCTTTTGGTGCATCATAGATTTAACTTCTTAGGGTCCTTGTCCTCAGAAGCACTTTTATCAAGCTCAGATTTTTATTTGTACTTCAGAAATTACCAAGAACCCTTGCCATGTATCTTTTCTCCACACAGATGGTGGAAACTGAAAAAACAATGGCAAGATCTGCAATATATTTGGCCAGCTCTAGGATTCTTTTGCTAGCAGTTCTAGCTAGGATATCAAAGCATGACAACTCCAAGTGCTCACAAGATTTATCTTGTAGTCTCACTGTGCACAGCATACATCCTTTGGGACAAAATCCCCTGGAAAGTTTTCAAGTCTTCTAGTGAAGGAGATGGTCCTGGCATTACCAACTCATTCAGAAAGATGAAAGATTCCTGGGCACTAGGAAGAAGAGAAAAGAGGCAAGAGAAGGAAACCATTACAGTGGAATCTCTATTACCTCCCATTTGGTAAGTCCATGATCACTCGTGGTGCATGCTGTCTGTGAAGCTGTTAGGTAGCACAACCTTTTATTTCTAGACATGCAAGAAGGTGTTTCTCAACCACACGGGAGGATGATATCCATGAAAATTAATTTTGGTCATAATTGGAAACACAGAAATACTGACTTAGCTAGAAGTTCCCAGCCTAGTGATACTCCAGTACTTATGGAGAGCAGCACTCAGAACAACTGGCCCCAAATATATCTGCTGGAATTATTTTCAGATGGCATGTGAGAGCAATCTCAGAGCAGGGCTAGACAGCAGGACTGCATCTCCTCATTAGCAGGGGGGACACAGCTATAGCCAGTAACCTTTTAAACGTCAGAAACAACTTAGGGGATAACATGAATGGCTCTCAGCTCTACCTGACATACTTACTCAATCTGTCAAAGCTCTAGCACTAAGCTAGAGCCCAAAGCATAAAACTAAGTCTACCTAATCACCTAAAGGTAAAATAGATGTCCCCAGTGGAGAAATACCTCATGCTTTTTACCTCAGAACACCCTTAGCCTTGAAGCTAGGACTGCATATGATTCAGTAGCCTGCTTTCAGACAAGTTTTACAGCCTGTGATGCCAATGGGGCTAGTAGGGAAGTCATGGAACATGCACTAGGTCTACTGACATTCTGGTGCAGGATGGCAGTCTTGTGTACCAGCACGTCCATTGCTGTTGAGTTATTCAACAACTCAGCCAACTAGACTGCCACGTTCACTGCATGTTTGACTGCAAGCAAGGCAGCACCATAGGATGCTCCTTTTTCTAGTATTAGTCTGGTTATGACTGAGACTTCTGATGCCAAAGCGACCTACAGGATCTTCAAGAGAACCAAGCTTGAGCTGAATGCCTCTGGACACAGAGTCAGCCAGCAGAGAGGCAGTTCTCCTGTATACAGGGAGACTCCATAGAGTACGATCCCTGAGGAGTGAAAGGTGAAATAAACAGCACAAAGCACTGTGCAGGCAGAAGAGATTATAAATCAAGCGGGAGAAGATTAGCGAAAGTGTCTGACAAATTGTGCCCCACAAACAGCATGTATGGCAGCATCGCGAAACGTTACGTTTCTTTTCCTGTTGGCAGAAGAAGGAGAGAAGGTGCAGTTGAGGGTTTGTCAGTAGTGCACCACATTTGATCCTGCATGCATGTTCCTACAGTGAGATCCAAACTGACATATACTAGAAGGACATCAGGTTCATAGCCATGCTAATTGGATCCTTTACTTATATACACAACTTAGAGGATGACAATGTGCAAGTGGCTCATGAGTTATTAAATGGAAATGCTGCAGGAAGGATAGAGTGAGAAAAGCATTAACATCAGAGAGAAACACTATTAAATCCATATTTTTATTGTGAATCTTTTGTAATGACTAAATTAATATAGTTCAGCATCTTATCTGCCCGTGGTTACAAGTATTGCAAAGATTTTTTTTTTTTTTTTTACTTTTCCCCCCATTTATCCATTATCTGTATTCCACAAACATCACAGGAATTGTCAGCAATTAACATAAATAAATCATCCCCTTTTCAGAGAAAGCTTCACTACAAGAATTTCAGATGATAGTAAAAATATTACTAAATAGCTCATGAAGGGCCTGTTCCATCCCCCATTGAAGTCAATGGGAATCTTTTCATTGACTTCAATGGATATTGGATCAGACCCAAATTGAAAAGATCAATAGCGCACACATTAGGATAAAAGAACAGCTATGCCCTCCTCTAGAAAAAGAACACGAGTTCAATTCAAACAACAGATTACAGGAAGGAACCAGTTGGGGAGAACTTTTTTCTTCTCCTTTGAAAAAATCTGCAACAGAACAGCAATTCAAGATCCTGAGAGCTAAATCTCACAGAGTTGTAAGTAACTCTCATCTTCCACTGTCCTCTGAATAGGTGGGGGTGACTTGACACTTTGAGAGATTGGGACCACTGTTTAATAAACCAGCTCCCTTCTCCCCATTCCTGTCTTTGTTTGAGAGTGCAGAATGAAGATTCAATAAAGCAATTTTACTCCTCCCACTGAGGTGTAAAAGCTTCAGAAAGCTTCAGAAGAACACATCTAACATTTTCAAATGCAAAAACTAGAAGCCCCAGTATCAATTTGAGAACCTACAATGGCAAGCCCCATTCTGAAGCACGTTACAAGGTTGGTAGAAGTAAGGGCAGTCAAGACACTATGACACTCAACTCTCATGTTTCATATTCAGGGTCTTACTAAAGAGTTGTCTCAAGCCATTGTTTTGCCATCCTGTTTGTTCCATCAACGTAATTGTTGATTTTGCCCAGCATAACTGTATGGAAAAAGACCCTACAACTGGGTCAACATGCACAGTTCACAACTTCTTGCAGTGCAAGCTCCCTATGCATCTCACAGAGCACCTCCAAAGCTCAGTAAAATCCAGACAAGCTGCAGCTGGCTCAGACATCTGAAAAATCAGGGTTTGGAGGGCTTCATAACTCGAATGTGAACTTCAGAGGCTGACAGCCCTGGCATTTTTACATAATGGACAACTTAGGTAACTCTTCAGTACCTGGGATGAGGCCAGATTGGATATACCATTGGATATACCATATACTGGATGATACCAGATTGGAAAGATCATACATCAGGAGAGATAATACCCTCTGCCCTCCTCCAGAGAGAACACAGTTGACCCAAACCACAGAATATAATAGAAGAAATTCAATTTTGGTAAACTTCTTGCCTTTCATTAACAACTTAGTGACAGACAAATACCTTAGGGTGTCTACTAGTTTAATTGGGACTCCTCCAGAAGGAGACAGCAGAGCAATTACGTAAAACCCTGTCACGTCAGAAGACTGTGATGAGAAAGGGAGGTGCAACTGCCCCTCCATGGTAATACTTTTTTTTGAAAATTTTGAATCTGAGCGTGGCACCCAAAGGCACAGGTGGAAGTCCAAGAGAAAGGCAGGAGTCCAGTGATATTGCCTAAAATGCTAAAAGCAAACTTTATTTTTGTCAAATATATATTGTTCTTCAGAAGAGAAAGGTAAGCTGCTTGTCTGTCAACTGTTTGTCATTGATCAACTAAAAATAATCTAAAAGGATGAGGTTTTCATAAATGTTGTATCCTTAGTATTAGGCTATACACGCAGCTTAGGACCCTGCATTGAATTCACCTCACTAACCACCTGTTTAGTATTTTTTTGCTGGAGAAAGAAGAAATCCTCAACTCCGGCAATTCCATCCAAGCCCCTCTCTTAACTTAAGGGTCATTTGTATTTAGAAACAGAGGACAGTTGGCTTTTTGTCAACTTGGTGGTCCAGAAGGATGTGTGGTTTAGGTTTTTATTCACTTCATTAGCTTTCAAATAGTCCAATCTCTACCCATTCACTATCACAAGCTTCCTTGAAAGGGAAGCAAAGGTATTTTTAGGAACTTAAAACGATTTCCTTCAAGATTCATTTTCATTCCCCCATCCTCTGACATCATACATATATTCCTGCCTTTACACGTGCACCCCAAATTGATTAATCCAGCATACTTGTTTTCACTCTCATTTAGCAACACAACTCTCAGCAAGAACTGCTGTGTTCAGCAGCAGTGCTCCGGGACTCTTCCTACTTACTGCTCCCCCCACCTGCTTTCCTTCAGTTTCTCAACCCAACTGTGCAAGCAGCGTTCAGAGCATTCTGCCTACAGCTTTAAAGCAGAGAAACCACTCAGTAGACTGGGGCTGGGGAAGGGCAGCAACTAACTAACCAGAAAGGAGAAACAGCCATATCAGATCAAGGTGAAAAAACAGGGATGAATAAATGGGATCTGAGGCAGTAAAGGGGAGATCCAGAGGACTGGGGCAGGGGGAATGCCTTCTGGGAGAGGGAAGGAAGAGACAAGCTAAAGCCACCAATTTTTCAACATAGAAAGAGCAAAAGAAAGAAGAGAGGTATGAAGAAAAGGAGAGAAAAATATTAAGTTTTTTAAAGTCAAGAGAGAGTATCCGTACTGCCAGAAACCATGAGCAATGCAGACAAATACATTCTAAAGTTTGTAGGAGTGATTAGGAAATGGCAGAACTGACTGTATCTGAAGTTAGAAAAATGTTTTACAGGCAAGAAAAGGCAAAGCAATATATTAATAAAAGTAAATGTTTCTTGCTGCAGCAGATTTTCATCTTCCATAATCTGAAGTTGGGATTAAAACCATTTGACAAATTCATATTACTTCATCAACTTTCCTTCTGCTCCTGCCCACTTATTCCTCTTCTGCTCACCTTCTTTTCACACTTCATCCTCAAGAGCGGTACTGCTACTTGACTTTTATGTGATCCTGCCAGGACTTAGCCTATGGATCTACTGGAACCAAAAATAACTCAGAAAGCTCTCCAAACATGAGCACATGCACACTTTCTAAAAGCATTCCCAAATGGGAAGGATGGCTTTCCTTGTTTACAAAGTCATAATAAAGAAAGGTTTTTAACATAACTGCACTGCACAATAAATACATTTTACACTGCAGAGGCTAACACTAAAGTACCATCTAATAAAAAATAAAAATGTCTTTCTGTTGATACTGAGTCTATTTGGACCTACAGTGCATACCATCAAAAGACCTACTAAAACTAAAGGGCAAAACTACTTCAGCAGGTTTCATGTGGTTTCCTCGGTGAGGGGGCTGTCTACAATAATTTCAAAGGGGAACCTGGGTTGGCTACAGGTCCATTCACCCAGCTCTGCTCAGTTCGGTAGCGTCTGATCAGCACTCAGTTCTGCCCCTTGACTAAAGCTCTAACAATTTGCTTCATTCCTCTCAACTTTCAGTTACCGATTACTGTACAGTCATTTGGAGTTAACAGATTAGACTAATGCAACATCCAGCCCAGAACTGCAACATGCCATTGTGCAAATTCATTCATTATGCGGCTGCACTTAAACCCCACGTACAAATACCCTCTGCATTCACGAGTGACTTAGGAAAATACATGTATAAGCAAAGTACGGAAAGCTGTACAGTATGAATCTAGAAAATACACACAGCAGCCAGGCACAGACAGCTAACAAACACTTTAAATACAGTGACAATGCAGTAATTATCCATACATCCTTCAGTACGAAGGAAATTTATAGTGCCCCGTTTACAGTATAATCCTGTCCCAGAATCTGTTTATAAAGGTCTCACTCAAGCACTCAAGTGCAGGAGTAAAATAACTGAGAAAGGAGGAGGGAAATCAGAAGCAGAGGATGGGAATCAGAAATAGAACAGTGCACGAAGCCACAAAGTGATAAGTATTGTTTACCTGTCAGTTGACATTGATTAATCTTGTGTTCTGTGATATCACTCAGTGACTCAAACACCTGGAGGCAGCTGTCACAGCTGTGCACAGCTTCTTCTTCTAACTCCTCCCCTTCATCCGGCCTTTTCTTACAGTCTAGCACTTCTCCATCTTCTGCCTTGTCTTCTAGTTTACAGTTAGGGTCTGAAAGAAAATCAAGACCGTGACGTCAGGCATCTAAGAAGAGAACCTTTAAAAAGAAAAAAAAAAAAATCAAGATAGGTTCTTGTGGTAACGATGAGAAGAAAGATATTTGGCACGAGCCTGAGGCACCCTGTAGATTTTATTGCTAAATAAGCAAAGAAGGCTTTTTCCTTAATATTTTTCTAATCTTGATGAAAGGAGAATTTCCCTTCTACTGCCACAAATGCAGCTCCATTTCTCACTCAAGCAATTCTTCCATGCTTCAATGTTAGGTTTGTCAATTTTATCACAGCTATTGAAGCTGCTTTGATCATTGTAAGAAAGGATAAACCACCTATGCAATTAGTTTTCAATGAAAAGAAAAATCAAATCAATGAGTGTGCAGGAACTTCTTTTCACTGTTAACTACAGCGTTTCACAGGAAATTACCAGAATTAAGAGACTAACAAATTTGATTTACATAAACATGAAATTAATCTTGATTTTACAACCCACTCCAATACTCCATCACCACACTATTTGACACAAACAAAGCCCTGGGAAGATTATACCCTGGGTCAAAATGCTACACATGCTTTGAACTTGTGTATGACTTAAGCCCAATAAAGTTCCTGTATTTGCCAGATGATGGAAAACTGGAAACTAACTATTGTAAAACCTGAATAGTGCACAAGGAGAGCTTTGTCTGTTTGACACGTTAACAAGCATTTTGGGGGTAGCAGGATAGCTCTAGCCTCAGAGCAGCAGTCCTGAGCCCAGCTGAAGCTTCTAAACTGGAAGAACTGTGCAGTCCCACCACCATCCCCTATGCGTAGAGAAACCCCACAGCTGGCTGCACTACCTCAGTTCTGCAGATGACCAGCGCAGAGTGAGGTAATGCGAAGTCTAGAACTTTTCCTCCTCTGAGGAGGAGCGGAGTAGCTTTAACTACTCCTGACTTTTTGCCCACTTTACTAAAAGCTTCCTTCAAAAGACAGAAATAAAACAATCTGTCTTCCCTAATAAAGCAAGCTGGCACTTAACTTTGTTTTTCCTTGGGAACCACAGTACAACAAGTGAAATGCAGAACAAAAATGGTTGTGTACATTCCAGCAAAAGGAATGCAAGTGTTTCACCACTTTCCCCTTCTCTGCTTTGGCCACCTCATCTTTCCTTTTAGATATTTGAGAGAGCTAAGACTGAAACAAGTCATTTTAGAAAACAAGCACAAACTCCCATAATAACAGGAGATTGTGCAAGTACATTTTAAGATGTTACGCTCTATAGCCAAGAGGGTGAGTAACTAGGAGTAGGCTTCTTGTCCACAGCAACACAGAGGTGGTATCTGTGAACCCACTTTACTTACCATTGCAATTGATTAGGATCATGCACAACTACTTGAAAGCAGAGAAACTAAAGCATGCTAACACTAAGTTCATATTAGAATGGGGAAGGGGTGAGGAGGAGGAGGGCAATTCCACTTTAAACCACTCTTGAATCCTCTCCCAGCACCCCACAGTGATGTGGGCACAGCCATCCCTGTATTTGCCACTGTGCAGAAAGCGCAGGCATTCTTGCTGCCCACAATGAAAGTCAGGGCTCTCATCATCTTTCTACATCCTTCGGTCCACACTGCTGCACCCTGCCCTTCAACTGTTCAAACACAGACGGACCCGCAAGCAGAAACCTGAAATGACCCATGTCAGGAAGTCTTCCTCATGCTATGTGGCTCGTGATCAAAACCGAGGAATTTATTTGACAGGGGTAAAGGGCAGAATTTATTTTTAAGGGAAGTATATTACAGAATGAAACCAGATTAATTTTAAAAAATAAAAAAACACATTCTGAAGGCAAAAATATATTTGCTTGCAAAAGCCCTGCCTATACACTGAGTGCGATCCTTGTATGACAAATTATATTCACAAGGTTCTTTCAAGAGTGAAAACTTCAACTTGGGCAGCTACTTCCAAATAGAGGAGTAGTCTGCAAATTTACACACCAAAAAGGGATGTTAATTAAATAAAAGGACTTTATGGCATTTCAGCCATTGTTGAATGCTCTGAATCTAATAACTCCCATTGCCACTTCATTTTCGAAGCCATTTTGCAAGATTAATAAAAGTAGTTAGGAGATCACCAGGTTATAAGCAGTTCAGAAAAAGAAATAATTGTCTTAACTGTTGCAAACTGACCCCAACATCATTAAACACTTGTTGGAAGGCAGCATGTGCACATCGCATACTATTTAGTTGTTCAGCTCAAGCTCCCAGTTTCATCTCATAAAACTGACAGCACTCAGGGAAATGTGGGCACTGGGTTTGAATTTTAACATGAGTATTTAAATGCTGCACATAAAGTTTACAGACCTGTCTGTTTTAAAATAAGGGTAGTGTCTGACTCTGCTTTAAGTACAATGCTGAAGGAAAGAAAAGGGAGGGGAGGGAATTCTCAAGACTTATTATTCAGAAACACTTGCACTTTACAGGAATTCAGCAATACACACACACATATGCACAGATGCACCCCTTAGTGCACAAAAGCCTAAAGAATTGCTCAATTTGAAGCTTCCCACTTAGAGACCAGTTATTAAAATTAGAATGATTTTAAGACTAATAAATGTTTTGCTTCTCCTTCTGCATTTGCAGATATAAACTCTACAGGGACAGAAGTCAGTCAAGCTTATTCCCTTCTGCTGCAACTTTAGAATACATGCTCTAGCCAACTGGCACATTTGTTTTTAGGTCAACACTTAAGTGGGACCCTCTGGGACCTAGGTTCGAGTTTAGCCTACGACAGCTTTGTGAAATGAGTTCTGGCAGTCTCAGCCCCTCTCAATGAATGCATTTCCACTGTGATCTGCTTCCATGAAGAGATGTCACCACCAAAATAAAAAGATATTTAAAGAGAGAAAATATCATTTGGATGCTTTGTGAATAGATAGCTTTTCTGTTACAACAACAAATATCTTCCATCAAGAGCAGGTCTAACCTTAAACGGTTAAACTGAGGATAAGCTGCCTTATTTGAGCTGCTCTTTTGAAAGACTTGAATAAAACGTATTTTATAAATGCAATATGCATTCATCAATACTTTCTCCTTAACCTCCCGTTCAAAGCTCATGCTCGCATACAGACTGCAGGGCAAATGTCATTCATCTCCCACATTTCTTTCTCCCCAATATCTGCAACAATCACAGCCACAATTCCCTCAACAGAGATTGTCTTTATAGTAAGATTACCTTTCCCAACATCGGCAAATGCCACTGTCATTTCCAGAGGCTTCCCTGCCCTATTTCAGAGGCTGCCATGCACTAACTGAAATTTTTCAATACACATCAGCAACAATACACACACCGGCTCCATCTGCAGATATCATTGAAAATTATCTAGTATGGAAAGGAAGGTTACATTTTTGGAACAGAAATAAATTCAGCCTATTAAGGCACTTTAAAAAAAAAAAAAAGAGAAAGAACAGTTGTCTTCTGTTACTGATTATGTTAACTTTATTTATAAATGGAAATTAAAAGAAGCATGATTTTCTCATTACTATGTTCCCTGGCAGGTGGTTCTCCCCTTCCCTTCTTCCTCCTCCTCATAAGGGATGTTATTGCTGTAACTTGGTCTAATAAAACTGCAACTTTGGGGAAAATGAAAAATTGCATTGGCTTAAAAGTGTTGGAGGCAATAAAGCCATGGACTTCAATTAATTTCAAGTATGGGAGCGGTTTAAGGCCAACCAGCAGAAATTCTATTCTGTCCATGTAAAAATGAGGTTTCACCACATTTACTTTTTATAACCCATATAAAAGTCAAGTAAAAGTAATGAATATCTAAAAGCCATCTCAGTGGACTGGCAAAGACTATCTGTATTCTTGAAACTCATCTTACATATTTCTGCCTATGCTACAAGGATCCATAGCTAATCACAACTAAAACATCAAACTACCAAGAAAACAGCCTCCTTTCCAATCCATTTCACTGCCTTGCAGCAGACCTCCTTCCAAGCCACTTCTGCATGGAAAAGTGCTAGCAAAAGAAAGGAAAACTTAGATCATGTGGTTATAATTATTACCAGGCAAGGAATATTTCTTCAGCTCAGTGGTAAAGTAAAACTCTGTCGCTCTTTGCTCCCAATAGTGTCCATCGCAAAACAACTGCCTCATTAAATCTCTGCAGTAAGATTAATATGCCGTAGCTGCACTACATTTATAACTTGGTACTCTATAAAAAGCACATTTAATGGTTAGAGCCAGAGCTTAGATACAAAGTATTACTATAAAAACTTCTGGCAGTGTGTACACAGTGTGGGCCTTCTGTACTGCCTGCTCTATCAGAAGGGTTTTTGTTTTTAATATCGGCACTGCATTCTTGCTATAGAGAAAACAGAATGTTAAATCTTGCCTAGAAACAGGCAGAGAATGACACAGGACATGATGGGAAATAAATAACGAGCAAGACAACTTAACCATTGAGAATTATTTTAAGAAAAAATGCAGAAAAGCAACCATTCCTTGTCATATTGATCTCCAGTTTTGTAGTCCTCTATTTTTCAACTTTATGTGTCTACAGCAGTACAAGTTTGCCTTTTTTCAAGTTTGCAGATAGCTAAATGGAGACATAAGCACATTCAGAAGAGTTTGAGAAATTTCCCATTAAAAAGGCAGAGAACTCTCTCACTTTTATTTCCTCTTTTCAAACAATACAGTTCATGCGCAGAGCTACTAGAACCTATAAAAGGCACCAAACACCAAACACAAACCCACAGGACACACACACAAGAGAAATATAAAGTCTTCTAGCTGAACAAAAAAGTTAACTGCATTCTTCACCTTCATAAGAGGAATAACTCCAACTGTTCTCAAACAAATTACCTACACGTATTCAGAGATGACTAGCCTTCTAGGAATATCCTTAAGGAGCCAGCCCTTACTCCAAAAGGTGACCTCAGCTGAATGAATGAGACTATTCAGATGAGTCAGTCCTGCTCTTCAGATAAAATTCTGTGGAATCAGTACCAAAGACAGAAGTGAAGTATTTCTTGCATTCTCAGGACTGTATTAGAGAATAAAAGAGCCCTTGCTGTTTTTGGGAATTAACAATTATTTCTTCATGATTATTAACAATACATATTCCTGTGATCCTGACTCAAACAACGGCTTTGTCCACCCAATCTCACTGACTTAAAATTAAGGAGCCCTTAATTAACACCTGACTGGTAAGAAATTTTACAAACAATCCTAAAAGAAATTACCTTTATCCACATATTTTACAAATATGAAAATAGTGTAAGTGGAATGAATATTCAAGTTCATCTGAAATGGCATAGGGTGGGGTTTTATGTGGGGGATGTAGAGAAGGATTATTTTAAAAAAAAAAAAGGAAAAAAAAAGGCATGCTGCACTTTAGAAGCATCTCACTTTCAGCTGGCTGACCTACAAAAGGCAGAATTTCTAATTCTCAGGAACTGAAAGGTGAGGGGAGAGGAATGTTATTTTCCGTTGCAAGCCCCAAGAATGCATTCTAAGCTGAAACAGAGAAGGAAGAACGCAGGCTTTCCAAAAACACCCCGATACAAAAATCCCTCACACTGTTGTCAAACAGTTAGCAAGCACTAATGAAGGAATTCAGCATTACCAGTCTGTGCGGCTGTGTGTCCCACACCTGCCTGCTGGTCCTCTGTTTCATTTTCTTCTACTGTCAGAAAAAGGTAAACAAAACAAAAACAAAACAAAAAAAAGATGTTAGGTAGGTAGCTGAAGTGTCTCAAGCATCTTTACACCAGCTTCAGTTTTGAGAGCCAGTAATGCTTGTACAACACGGGCAAGAAAAGCTGCACTGCAAAGTGCGAAAGTGTAGACCAGACCAAAACAGAATGTGTTGCTGTATGGAAGCTACAAATCTGAGAACAGAGTGACCAAATCAGTTTCATGGCTTAAAAACCAAATCGAATTTCCTCTGGGATATTTGTCTTCAATGCACACTACTTTGATTATGGAACTAAATGAGAGAATAATTCTGGGCTTTAAGATTCTGCTCGCTCCACATGGATAAGAGAAAGCCTTCTCCTGGCAGACGGGAGAGGTGTGTGTGCTAATTCATACATAAGCTTTAAAAAAATAATAATAATCCTATATTCAGTAGCAAACATCTCAGCAGTGCAGACAGCCTTGCAAAGGAGAACTAACCCCATGCTGTTTTACTGTATACACCATGCCAGCATCTTTCCCTTGGCTCACAGCTTTCCAGAGCAGTAGAACTAAAAACAATACAATTCTTGTCAGATTCACTATTCAAAACTTGTTGGGCAAGAGTGAACCTAACAAGAGCCATTCTGCTGCTACTTTGAAAAATTAGAGAGCTGTTCTCATATGCTCTGATATGATGCCTAAGTAAGATTGACTCTCCCAAGGTAAAAGTAAGGGAAGAGCTAAAAGGCAGAACCATTTCCTTTTTATTCTCCCAAAGACCGAGTTCTTTGAGTCAGAGAACAGCGGAGAGAAAAGAATTCATTCTCCCTCCACAGGGGAAAAAGCTGAAAGGGGAAAGACTGCACTTTTACAGCATTTCCACTCCCAAGAATTCAGACCTCAAAAATAATCATGCAACTGAGTTAAAATCCAAAGATTTGGGTTTTTTTTTCCTGGTTCTTGGGACAAGAGAGTGCAGCACTTAGGATCACATATAAATGTAGACATATATTCAAAAGAAGAGATACATATACACACTCCACAGGTACCTCTTTTCCTCCTCCGCCAACCCCAAGGCTTCATACAACTGGTTGTTTCTAGAATCTGAGTTTCTAGAAGAAAAACACCAGTTTTCATAAGGACACTCTTAGGACACCAGAAACTTGAAACACAGTGCATATATTAGAAAGAGTCAAGTGTAATCTCTAGAGGACTCTAAACAATCTCTATCCCTGTCCCAGAGCTGTGGCTAGTAAGCACACTCTTCTCATCAACAGAGATCTGATACAGTTTCCCCAGCCCTGGAATAAGTCAAGTATTTCGTAAAATACGATTTTATGAGCTGACTGTTTCATTTGAACTTGTATTTTGCAGCCATGAAGTTACCAGTACTTCAGCTGTGATAATACTGTATGATTTTCTTTGTTATGCTGAAGCAGTCATCCCAGCAGCCCCCACAGCTAAAGGAAACTGGTCAGACAAAGAAAGCAATGGGAAAAGCTCATGAAAAGCTGAGTTTCAGGGAACACATGGTCAAACACAAACTAAGTTAAATAGAAAGATTTTTCACTATGGCAGCACAGATCAGTAAGTCTCGTTAATAAAGCAAGAAAAATAATGAATACAACTAGTATACAGTTTAAAAAAAAAAAAGACACCGCCTTTTGTGACCCCCTCAAAGCCCCCAGTGAAACCTCTGCAGCAGCCCAACCTGGCCCTGTTTATGCCCACCATCAGCTGTTGATCTATTTCCAAAAAATGTTCTCAAGAACAAGCTCTAAAACTGAAAAATGAGGCCACTGTTCCATCCCTCACAAGGAAACCCACCTTGGTCATCAGTACCTACTGATCAACCTTATTAAAGGTTGTAGACGTATCTGTTATCTACCAGTGAAATCCTCAATCACCATACATGTCACAACTCGGTCCAGAAAGGCAGTTCAAAAACTCTACCATTTTTTAAGTTTCAAGATGGCATTGAGGTGGCCAAACATGAACTTTTCAAGAACTGATTCTCAAGTGGGAAACTTTAAAATAAAGCAGCTACCTGCTAAGAAGTAAACCAGATCTGCTTGTTTGAAGCAGATCTCCACCTGTAAGTGTATGCAAACCAAAATGCAGGAGTGCGTCTTTTCTGCTGTTCTGTACTGAATGTCTACTGCCACCAGCTGCAGTACCAGAATCTCTCGCTGCTAGTGAGAAGTGACTCCACACCGAAACGTGCTCAGCTTTGCACTGCTGACTGAGAGGTACACCAAACAGTTTTAGGTCTTCAAATGGAAAAAACAAACATGGATACTGCATAACAAATTGTTTTCACATAAGCAATTTTGTAATGTAAAAAAAACATGCCAGTGTATGCCTTGTGAAACCAAATGTTTAAAACTTCCCTGCTATTTAAGGATCTGAAAATTCTGTGAGAGCTGACGTTTGCTTCCAACAAAGGCTGACCACTATGTCTTTATTACACTAAAAAAGAAGGAAACAAGCATCAGAGCAGGTAACTTGGTGGTTAGCATCTTTCTAAACTGTTGTTCAAGCCCTGTAAGGATTCTCAGTCACAACAGAACCAGTAGGTCACAACAGGCCATGGCACAAAGACTTGCTAATAATATTCACTAGACTGACATATTTGTCAGGAAAACTAAAACCACATTTAGGGGGAAATATGGTAAAAGGAGTAAGAAAACTACCCCACAAAACCCACAGAATTAGGGAAATCTTAGCGTTAGCACAAATCCACTACAAAATAGCATCTCATTTTCCTTTGCATTGTTAGACCATTCCTCCAGCTAGCAGGAGTATTTGTTAAGCTACATACAGCTGGTAGCATCAGATAAGCTCCCAATTAGCACTTTATGCCTTGCCACAACCAGATTCTGAAAACTTCAGTGCTGTTTCAGCTCTCAGCCCAATGTTAAACTCACCTGACTACGAAAGGTAGTGTGACAGGCAGCCAACATTCACTTCCCTTAAACATTAACTATACCATTTCCTTTCAGGAGAGGAAGGCAACTTTAAACAGAACCTATACAGTTAGATGCTTTACATTTTGCTAATCAAAAACATTTCTCTACATGAAATGGAACTAAAAAAAGCCACAAGGATGATATGCAGATAAAACAGTACCATGTATGCACTATTATTCATTCAAACATCAAAATTACTGATACCCTAGGACTGAGACTGCACATAGGGGTGTCATCTTCATTACAGCATATACCATATCCTAGCATAAGGTAAGACAAATTCTAGATAACAAAGCGATAGAATACTAGTAAAAGGAGAGGCCTCAGGAAACCAGAACAATAGCTTATGAATCCAGAATATGAATAAGTGATGTTACTGCTGAACAGCACTTCTAGAGACATTTGAAATAATGTTGTCACGAAAGCAACAATATTCCTTGTCCCTACAATCATGTGTTTATGACCACAGGTCACCTGTTTTGTTAGCTGTAGAAATATTTCTCAATTGATTTATCTGTTCCTTAAAACAACAAACCATCCCGTTCCTACTACATATTTTCTCAGTGCAACTTTTAAAAAACAAAACAAACAGGAAACCCAAATAATAAAATCTCAAAAAAAGACCAGATCACCACAACAACTGTGGCACCACACTTCTTGAGAGCAATTTAAAAAAAAAAGAAAAAAAAAATCTCAGTAAGGGAGAAGAGAATTCCAGCATGTCAATTCTGTCTCCCATTATAAAAGCTTGTGGTTTGGACAGATACCAGTTTTTAAAATTTTACTGCAAAAAACGTGTTTCTAAACTGACGCTGTATCTATGTGAAAGGTTAGGACATTTCAGCTTTGGTACAGCCCGTGTCCAAGGCAAACCCTGGTTTCAGTTCAGAGCACCTCTCACGCTTAGGCTGCTGAATGTCAACATTAAGACGAACTATTCCTTTTTAAAGAAAAAAAAAAAAAACAACCAACAAATCAAGTAGCACCATCAAGGACAGCAAATGAGGAAAACCTGTCAGAATTTTGATACAGAGGTCCTAAAAATAGAATTAATCTCCTGACTGCTCTACAGCAACACCTGCTGATCAATGAGGATTTCACCCCTTTTGCTTAGTCTCTTCATGGGACACATGGTTAGCCTATAAAGGAGGGAGATTATTTTATAAAGTTAGTACAAAATATACACAGATTTTCTAGCTTGTAAAATCTCATTCATATTCTAGTGACTAACCAGGATTCCCCTTCACTGAAGAGTTAATCTGTAGATTTAGCACCCTAAGGAAGAGCACAAGTCATTTCTGGTTGATGCCTGGGAAAAACCTTGTATGGAAAAGAAATGGATAAAATTAGAAATGTGAAAAAGGACATTTTCACTGAAAGGGAAGCCTTTTGGAGAACTCTGGCTAAGATTTATGGCTTCTGAGCTATTACAAACCATAATAAAATAAAAGCAAAAGATAATTGAAAAAAGTCTATTTTCTCCTAGTCTAGGTGGGTTAATAAATTTTAAAAAAGAAAAAAAAAGAACTGCCCCAAATGCCCGAGCCTCTTTTCAGCTTGTTAAACAAAGCAGGAGAAGCCACATATCCCAAAATAAACTATAAAAATAGATTGCTATTGATTTATCCCTTCCTAAAACATATTCCTTGAGAGATGTGAAAATAAACCTAATATAGCAACTAAGACTGTCAGGATAGGAAGTTTAGAATATATATATTTTAACTTGCACTTTGCATTTCCTATAATTCAATACTTAATCCATAAATTTGCATTAGCATATGATTAGTAATTCAATTTAAAGCCATCTTTGCACAAAAGCCTTTTTCTTAGAATGGTAACTTTGCCAAGTGCATCTTCAATCTACATGTTTGAATAATTTCTGCAGACAAGTAATAGAGACACTAGCTGTATTAGCATAATCAATACACAATTTACTGAGTTACCCAGACAGAACAGAAATAAAACGTGTGCGCCATTATTTCAGTACCTACAAATGACTGTAATTTCTGGAAGTCTCTCTCTACTTTTCTTCTCCCTCCTCCTCATGGCCACATAAAAAGCAAGAGGACATTCATACCGCCACCATCTACAGGTAGATATTAAGCATGATTAGATAGATTAATCACATAGCAGAAGGCAAATTTAAGAGCCAGTTACAGGAGGTGCTGAGTATCCTCTAACTCTATAAAGTCAATGGATTTTCAAGATGTTTCTCACTTTGCAATAATGTGCTGTGGAAATACATCTCCATAAGGGTTCAGTCAGGATACAAAACTGAAATTAAAGAAGTTATAGAGTAGTATTAAATGCAGGATCAGATGTCAATGCATCACCTGCTAGGGCTACACCTTCCTCCGCTTTCTTCTCTCCCTAGGTACCACTGGTGCTCTAGGACTCACCTTTTGAACTCTTTTGGCCAACACATGCGAGCGCAGGATTTCATCACCCCTGGCTACGCCACATGTAAGCAGCAATTCAGTGGGTGACTCCTGGAAGTCAACGACCATTTCAGGCTGCTTCATAATGTCCCTCAAGATAACTGTCATTCATAAAAGTTCAGAACTACTAAGAAAGTATTGTTTTCTGAACAGCTTCACCTAGTATCAATACATGTCTACCAGCTACTAGCCAGTAACCTGCTTACCATTTTGACTCCCACATGTATATGCACCCAATAGCTTTAGTGTGAGAAGAGTCAGAAAAAGAAATGCATTGGCATA
Organism: Ciconia boyciana; assembly: GCF_034638445.1. NCBI lineage: Eukaryota > Metazoa > Chordata > Aves > Ciconiiformes > Ciconiidae > Ciconia > Ciconia boyciana. Next base: position 51,254,558 of record NC_132935.1, on the reverse strand, counting down.
TTATCATTTCAAATATCTACATTCCAGAACTCCATTGAAAATTAGTTCTGTGTGTGTAGCCACAACTGTACAAAAATCCAATTAATCATATGCATGAATATTTGTATTTCTGATTTGTTTTCCTTTGTGCTGTGACATACCCCTTTCCCTATTTCTACCGTCCCCAGTATTGTAATATTCTCTTGATACTTGGAAATTACTATTTTCCTTAAAAGATTCCTGTTATATAAAGCATTTTTATTCTTGTACTTGCTTTTTCCAGAAGATAAAGCCCCTCATAGCATTCATATTCTTTACTCCTCTCTTTAGTCTATCCCAACAGTGAGCTTGGGGTTTTTTTTCCCCTAATATTCTTCTTGTAGAAAGACTGAATTAGGAGTTCCCAATTAGACTGCAGTGGTTGGAAAATATTATTCTTATGCTAAAATAAAGTATTTTCCTAGGCAGCACATAAACATAAAAGTAATAAATATACTTAAGTGGAAAGAAATTATGCTTAAGAAATCTTCGGATATTCTTCCAACCCTTGATCTCAAGGATGACAGTATCCAAATGTGACATCCTAAAGACGTCCAGTTTTACATAACATTGTGTGCAGAAAAGGCAGAAGATGCTCTTTCCTGCAGCAGAGGGAGAATTCTACAGAAACCCCAAAGCTAGGGGTAGGGGGGCATATCTTTTTCTGGATAGCTGAGGTAGTAGATTAATTAATCCTGCCCAGAATGCTAACTTTGCCTCCCTAATCATGCATCTATTCACAAGCTTAAGCCACATCTACAGATACTCATATTTTTATTGCTTAAACTAAACTAGTAACAGTATGATATATTTTAAAAAGTACTTTTCTCCAAAGAATCTTAAAGCTTTTTATAAACCTCAAGTAAATTCCAGACATCCCTAAGACTCTCTATCATGCAATGTAACAGATTATAATGGATCTCCGAGTCAAATTGAGGACGATGGTGAGAATTAGCAAAGCAAGAGGGAATCTCTCTGGGAGTCAATTCTTAGTACCACGGTCAGGACTTTCAGCTGTCCTGCCTGTCTCAATCTGAGTACTCCACCTCCTTTCCTGACAATGTGACTGTGGCATCCAGTCCATTTTGAGGAAAGACAGAAGTTAGGAGGCTAAGATAAATTTTAAGCCTAATTACCAAACCCAGTACTTAACATGAATGCTTTCAGAGTGATTCCTCTCGGTATACTGAAGCTATGTATCACCTAAGCTTTCCTACTCTCTCAGAGGGCCATAACTAAGAATTTCTGGCACTCCTACAGACCTGTATTTTCACCTGTGCTTAGAAAACAGGAAATTCATTAAACGCTGTCTACAAAAGCCTAAACTCAGCAAGAGAGAGCAATTTGAATCAAACTGACGCATGGATCACAGAACCTCAAAGCAACCAATATTACACACGTCTGAAGACAGGTGATATAAGGAAGGGCTATAAGCCCTTATGAGACTTACAGTAAAGGTTACTGTAGATGATCATTGCCTTTGAAAGTTAAGTCATTTATTTATGTGCCTACAATGAGGCACTTAAATTGAGGAGTTTGGGTTGTCTGACACCATTCCAACACCAAAACAAAATACAGCTGCGCGCTTTGGCTCTATTACCTAAAGACATATATTTATCTGAGTCAAAAAACCCACCTCCTTTCAATTGAGATTATCCCTGCTTTACCAGAGATCTCTGTCTATTGTGTACCAGGGTTTTATAAGTTTCTTTTTGATCCTTCAAACTCTCTGCTCTGTTCTACATGACTTTCTATCCTGTAGAACCTGGTCTATATCCACAAAGGAGCTTAGAAACCCAAAAATTAGCGAGGGGACGCTGCATCTAAATTGCCAGAAGTTCTGCTCAGATGCCACTCAGGTCAGGCAGTACCTATGGTTTTATCATCCAGGCTTTCTCAGTGCTGTGCAGCTCAATGCCGAAATCAATCCAAAGCCCCACCACAGCTGACTACTGGAAGATTAAACATTCTCCTACCTGCCCTGGTTTTGGACGCAGTCTTATGGGCTGGTTCTTCAGAGTTTACATACCCTTCCCTGGTTGCTACAAGATACTGGCAGAAAATGTGTGGGTTGAAATACCTCTTCCTTTCCCCCTCTTGCCCACACCCACTGGTTAGATCACTCACCCAGGATGTGGGTGGCACCAGCTCAACTTTCTTCTCTATCAGAAGGATTTGTACTCATGTCATGAGTTTCCTAACAAGGAGCACTTACCCTCAGACTTGAGGTGTACTCATTCATTGCTGTTGAAGCTGCCATACCTCATCTACAATATTCACGGAACTAGAAAGAAGGAGAATTAGCATGATACCTTATCCTTGTGGTTAGGGCACCCACATGGGAAGTGGGACACATGGACTCCAGTTCTAGTTTCACTGAAGTAATTCATCAGAAGTAATACTGCAGTAAGCACTTGGCAGACAGGACCCAGGTCTCCTCTTTCTCCATTGGTACTCCAGCCATTAGAGGCATGAGTCTTGTGTATGAGCGCTCCTTCTCATCCTTTTGTCCAACAAATACTTAATTACACTTTTGAAAAGGGAAATGTCATTGACAAAAGTAAAAGGGCAACTCACACTCATAGCACAATATGCTGCTGTGTAATGACTGATGTACTCCCTGTGAGATTCAGATTCAAACACCGTTAGACAAAGCACAGAACAGAACCCCCCCCCCCTCACATCCTAGCAGAGCAAATAACTTTCCCTCTTCAGTAAAGGGGAGAGGAAGAGCAGCAGCACAACCCCTCAATTCCTTCTAACTTGGGAGGAAAGGAACAACCTGTCCCACATCTCAAAAAAACTGGATCAGATAAGTGACTGCTACGAGATACCCTATTGCACTAAGACAGACAACCACATCTAGGACAGGGGAGGAGCTAAGACACACTATTCTTTCCAAGTTTTTCCTACTGTCTCCTTAAGGTAGTTCCTACTTAGCAACTTCCATAAACCCTAACCTACCTATGAATTATATAAAGAATCCAAGCACCTGGTGCAAGATGACTATTCCACTAGGCAACCAGGCACCTGTAAACAAAGCACTGCAGTACTAGCGTCTTGCAGCATGCAAGTCCTTTTTTTGGACCTAGCCTTAGAGCTTTCTGACCTTTCTCCATTGATTTACATTTGTATCTGGTGAGCAAGTCTTCTGCTCAACAGGTTCACCAGAAATCGCAAACCAAATCTTTTCCTATGCTCTAGCTCTTTTTTAAGTCACGTAACGCAATCCCTTCCCAGAGCTTGCACGCACAGACCAATAGCAACCCATTTCCTCCTCCCATCTTCAGAGTGAAAACGTTACATCAGGCATGGATCCTGACATCCTGTTGTCCTGGAACCAGTGAATCAGAAAGTTCCTTCCTCGCAATTGTATTCTTTGGAAGTGGAAAATAATTAACTTCCCCACCCCCTCCTCCTTCCTACTGCCACTATCAAAGTTAGAAATTCACTTGACTCCATCCGGAAAAAAAACCCCAGCCATCATAATTCAGTGCCAGAGAAAGTTTTGTTGATCAAAGCATAGCCTAGTCTTCCCAAGGACACTGCCCCACTACATCACATCATCCAGTCCAGCAACACAGCAGGTATTTTATTTTTGTTTTTAAAGTTCCTTTCAAGAAGTTAATGAGTCAATAATGGAAGTTGAACTTGATAGGTTACCAAAAGAAGTGAACAACAAAAAAATAAAACTAAAAAATCAATTATCACGGAATTCATTGTTTGAACTATATTTTCCTGGCAAAACACAACCTAATAATAGTAAGGGCACAACAAGTTTCAGGGACAGTATACAAAAGCCATCCATTGTGCAGTTAACTAGGACATTTAGACTAAAAAGTGCTCTAGCTTTTCCACACTCGTGTGTAGCACCTAGAGTCTGTATGAGAAACTAGGAGGGAGATTTTTGCACTTCCTGTTAGGTAAGGACAAAATTCTTGTTCCAGGTTATTGCCTTGCATGAGTGAATAAGCTCTCCAAAAATGGGGTTTGGGAAGGAGGGAAAACACCAATACCCTCACTATCAAGATCCTGTCCATTCGTCCTCCGGGCAAAATGTGTTCTGCTTCAGCCAAGAGGCTGATTAACTAATGACTAGTACTTTCAAATTTGTAAGAATGCTAACTAGTTACTGATACTGTATTTTTAAATTAACTATAGTAAGCCCCTGTCACATTAAAAAAGAAGGGAGGACAGGGGAATCACTATACCAACAGATATATAAATGACTTTAAGAAATCCTGAAGGACTAAAAATCCTAACCTCAGAAAGAAAAATTGCACCTAATTGCACCTATATTTAAAAGTTAAAGTATCAGATCCATCACTTACTCAAAAAACACCCCTCTGTCTTGCTCCCATGATAAAAAAGAGGGCAAAAAAACCACAACAAAAACACATCCCCCCAAAATCTAAAATTTCATTCGGCATTAATTGTGCAGAATTGGTAAGTAACAATCCTACAGCCCTTTTGAATACACATTATACGGATTTGACGGTACAAAGAAAAGTTGCGGTATAGTGTGCACAGCATCACTCTAGCTAAAGGAAAATCTAAAAGGCTCAAATGTGCACACACCAGAAGAACATGGATAACCTAGACTAAAGCCTGAAAAAGGAGGAAAAAAAAATCCTCCACATCTTTTTCTCAATAATTATGCCGTATAGAAGGGAAAAAAGTGTTTGAAACTGAAGGAATGTGAAGTGGGAAAAAAAAGTGTGACCACTGTTAACTAATATTGTAAATACAGAGGACAATGGTCCTGGTTCAAAAATCCACTGGAAGAGGGCAATTTTGTGCAGTCTTAGTAATGTGTGCACAGAATAACATAAAGCAGGGGTTTTTTGGGAAGTAGGAGGGCTGAATTAAAATGTTAATTATAACATGTTGTAATAAGGATACCCCCAAGATCAGCCCTATCTTTTTTGCTACAGCGTAGTCCCTAGGCATATGGCTAACTACTCCTTGATCATTATCCTGGCTAAAACTAAAGCTACTGAAGTTTAGGAGACTCATATCTAACAGAATTTCTTTCATCTCTAATAATTGCTAAACTAGCATAATTACTCATACTTGAGGTGAAATAGAACCCAAGTTGTCTAAAATTAAAGTTAAAACAAAAACAAACCTCACCACCTCTTTCGGTTTTTGCACATTCATCTTTTGTCAGATTCCTATGCCAAGTGTTGCATTAAGATTTAAAACTATTTAAAAGCTTCTCTTGTGCTATCTGACTTTTGTAAAGAGAGCAACTGAAAAACTTTAATGCTTTGTAGTAACACACTGCAAAATATATTTGAAAACAGACACGTACATTTTCACAGCATCAAATAAAACAGGCCCAATTCTTCGTAGATCTGTGTGTTGTCCCTTCAGGGAAAAATATACATAGATACGTATATATGCCACAGTTCTGATTTAAGTGAAATAGTGCATTTTCCCCACCCCCAGCTGGGACTGATTTTGAGCTCAGGTAGCCCTACAGGAACCAATGGAAACCGTAAAATACAGCTGGGAAAAGATGCTAAGAGGTCTGTCTTAAGGCATGAGCATTTATACTATATTTTAATCAATATAAAGAAACAACTCCAAGTATCTTATTTTCAATGTTTTACACAGAAAAGAACACTGAATCCGTATGGTCTACATAAAATGTTAACAGTTCTTCTGGATCCTTTCCTCATGCACAGTTATTCAAAAGGAAGATTTTTTTCCAAAATGCGCGAGTTTCAAAATACTGAATTGTGTTTCAGAACAAAGAAATGAGAGCTACTAAGCCAGTTGTAAATTAGACTCAACAAATTACAGAGCAACATAAAGCCTTTCAAGACATCTTAGATCATGGCGGATAACGTTATCCTACACGTTAGATAAGTGCCTCCATACTGACAGCTTCCCTTGTTACACAAGTTAACAGCAACTCAGGAAAACAAAATCAAACCAAACATGCAGTATTTCTAAGCCTCTTAATACTATCTTTGTCACAAGATTTCACCTTTATGGAAACTAGCAGTACCACCAGTAGCTGTTCAGACGCAGCTGTTTAGATGTTCACTCCTAATAGTACCTGCTCCTAAGTAGATGGTGATGGTCAATGTAACTCATGCTAGCCCCAAAAATGACTGGGTAGCATTACTGTAATCCTACTGCTAATCAAGACCATCAATACCACTATGCAGTGCCAAAGCCAATGAATATTACTAAAGGTTATGGATGTTTTTGTTGTTACAGATTTTTTTAATATATAAAGGAGCTGGGGCATGCTTTGGCAAGTCAGAAAGAGAACACTATAAATAGCCTGCATTATAAAAAGATGCTAATCTGAAACCCTCTTTGTAATTTGTTTTTTCATGTACTCTTTTTATGTTCGATATCTTAATTTTTGTCCTTTTTTGGATGGCCAAATAGAAGCCAGCAATCCACTCATGCATCAAACAGATGTTTTTGCTTTTCAGGCCAAATGGAATCTTACGAATTTTTTGTTCCCTCCCTATAAAATGATGATGCCAAAATAACTCAGTTCCTGAAAACGGCCCGTTCAGAAAAAGTTCTTTGGACCGGTAATACTGAAACTTTAAGTCAAGTTCACAGAAATCATGCCAATACTAATTGCTGGTTTTGTTTATGCTGCATTGATTATAGTCTAATCAGCAGACAATCTAATGACTTTCGAGTCTAGTCCATGCCATTTAGAAGCCGGGGAGGGTTGGGGCTGAGAATAAACATTCAGATAGTTGACAGATACCCAGAAATGTAAAGGCTACTGTTTGAAGGGGATCCGAATGTCAAATTCTCTCTGAACTACTGCTGCTATTAAGTAAGATTTCTGTTTTAATCCACTGCTGTTCTACCTTCCTTGGTACACCACCATACCACCTGCACCTCTTGATGAGAAACATCCTTTCGGTTTGAATGAAGACTTGAGAAAACGAGTCACATTAAAACACAGGTACATTTACTCAGTCCACCAACACTCTGCATGAATTGAGTTGCAGTTGTAAATTCAGCCAGGATGGAAAGAGTACCTAGGTTTCCTCAAAAAGAGGGAACAACCTGAAGAGACACTCCAGGCTTGCCAAAATATTTCAAGACACAAGCCTTTTTTAAGCAGAACATAGAAATGTAAAACACAGGCGATACATTTTTCCTTCTCATCTTTCTAGGAACCAACATTCAGTAACTTTATTTCTGCAGTCAAATGTGGGATACAAAATTACAAAGAGTAAAAATTTACTTAGAAGTAATAACAAAATATTTTTATATTTTTTCAAAAAGAAATCACTTTCAGAGATCAACGCTTCTATTAAATGCATGGGGCTGTTCTAGTTTCCTTGTGACGGCTTATCTAACACCTACAATTTAGGTGATTTTTCACGGGTGATTTTAGCATAATGAATATGACCTGACTTTAGCTTAGAGAAACCTGGGTTTAACCTTTACTAGGACTACATTTTCATTCAGGTTTGTGAAAAGAATACCTGGTTTTCTTTGCAAGTGACTATATTTTTGTAACTTTGTTTCTAAACAAAGTTTCTCATCAAAAGCCGGTAGTAAGGGCAAAAGAAAAACCTCAAGCCCTCCCAAAACTAAAACCCCATAAACCAGAAAGGGGAGGGAGGGGGGAGGCAGTCAGTAACCTAAGTGTGATATCTACAAAGCATGCCAAGTCACAAAAAAAGGTTTACCATTCAAATGGCCAAGTTAAACAAGATACAACCGAGCTGCTCTCCCCCCCTCCCTTGCTTTCTCATCTCAGGGGGTCTCCAGCATGGTTTTACTTAGGGAATGGCATTGCCCTGAGGCGTTAGGAGTTTAAGGAGTCATACCAATTGCCCTTCTTCAACACTCTTCATTTGCACAGTGGCTCTTTTGGGGCTTATACACGGGTATCGTAGCTCTGACTTATCTTTCCCCACCTGCTTTTCTCCTGCTATCCTCCCTCCCTCACCAAATGCATTAGGTGATTTTGATCAGGTCAATGATACCTAATAGATTTTTTTTTTTCCAGAAACTAGCCAAGGAAATGGGATAAATTAATCAGTAGAATGAAATATAGGTCAGGACTGATGAGTTTGATGCAGCTGATCCTTCCTCTGCCTAAAAGAACCCAGCAGTTGAACTTTAATGCCTCCATCCTGAAGTAAAATAAGATATTCAAATTACAGTTTTTCAGAAAGTTAAATAATTTACTCTTCTTTTGAGACTTCTTTTTGCCACAACCCTGTGGTATATTTGTAAGAGACAGTGCTTTTCACAGAAAATAATTACAATCTTATTTTTCCTTGGAAAGATGTTTTTATTATTTTTAAATCGTGAGAGGCTTATCTAATGTTAGCCATGTCTTTTTTCTTTCCTAGGTCCAAATCTGAGATGCAATCACCAGCAAGAGTTGGGGGACAGTCAGACCAAAGTTGGCAAGAAACCAAAACGGGGGGGGGGGAAAGAAATAGAAAAGGAATGTAAACAGAAACCAGGGTAATTCAAAAAAGTGTATTTTCAAGAAAGAGAAGAAATTTAGTCATTAGCAAGTTCTTAACACCCACCATTTCAGATGAACGTTAGTTTCATGCATTCAATATAAAAAACTCGATAGTCATTTTGTTTTAATGTATTTACCTGCCTTGTATCAGTATTCCCCTAAGATATAAGTTTCAAATTAAGTTATCAAAAGTGACAGACATATCAAAAATATCTCTTATATCTTCCCCCCAGAAAGGGTTGCTAAGTACATGACAAATTGGAAATGTAATGTGTAACTCCATATTTTATTTAGATGTAAAACAGCACTCATGAGTTTAAATAACTCATTTACATACATTCAAAGAATCGTTTTTCAGAGAAGCTATTTAAAATAGTGTTTATTTTTAAACTGTAGAACTATATTTTGTACTGACTAAATCGGTAATATTTAAGAAATAAGGAATTCAAATAAATGCTGCATTGGAGGTACAGTTGAAATTCTCCTTGCAACATTACTTACAGCTTTTGTTTGTTCACTAAAAATGAAGATGTAATAATCGATGGGCAGACTCTTATCAATTAATATAAATGCTACATCTATGCAAGCATCCTTCAACTTCTCAGATGAATCGCACTATTAGCCCTTTCAGAAATCTTACAATCGGACTGCTGTCAGAATACTATTAATCCACTCAAAAATGGACATGATTCAAGAAAAATAAAACAGGGAAAATGAAAAAGATTTTTGAACAAAGGCCACCAAGAATGATAACCTACTCCCCAAAGGTAATTAGTGCAGCAATAATTACAGATGATGATTGATTTACTGCCTGGTTTTAGTTGAAAAATAGTAAATAAGACACTGTAAAGAAATCTCTATCATCTCTACCCTGAACATTAAGCGGTTTTCTTAAGTCAGTAGTGTATTGTCAGCAAATCCAAGCTACTCCATCTGAATCGTACAATGTTGCTGTTTTCTCATTTTAGGGACTCCCAGGCTACTGGTAGATAAGGAAGGCAAAGCCCATACCTCCACATAAAATGGAAGCTGTATCTTGTGTTTTAATTTAAGTGTGATGTTTACAGGAAGATATTTGAAACAAACCTCCTCTCTGTAACGCATCTAACAAATAGCCACGAGTAAAACACGTCCAATGCCTAACAGGAGAACAATCTCCTCTATTTGCCAATTAATTCTGAACGTTTATTCCTTTGCACTTAAATACTTGGAAGTCTAAGACTACCCTTCAGTTAAAGTTTCCCAGCATCTTTTTTGCAAATATGGCTAATTGGTCGCTCTCCTACTGGCTCTAAAACTCTTACGTGCACGTAAATAAATCCTCCCCGGGAAGCTCGGAATATAAGTGCGCGCCCAAGCAACAGAACTTTCATTGTGGTATCATTTTTAAAAGGTAAGGGAAGAGCGGCTCGTTTGTTCTTCACAAGATGCCAAACAAAAGCACTACTGAACCGCACAAACTTCGGTAAACTAGATACAGACGGCAGCAGCAGGTAAAGCAGT